>NW_007259912.1:493094-614162 GCF_000164805.1 Carlito syrichta
TCACCTCAGCCTCCCAAAGGTGCGGGATTACAGGTTGAGCCACTGAGCCCGGCTCATATTCTCACTTCTATGAAGAGACTAAAAAATGTTGCTCTCATGGAGGAAGAGAGTAGAATAAGAAATAACATAGGTTGGGAAGTGTGTGTGTGGGTGGGGAGGGAAAATGAAGAAAGGTTGCTTAATGGAGACAAATATACACTTAGATAGAAGGAATAAATGCTAGTGTTCCATAACAGAGTAGGGCAACTATACTTAAAAACTTTGTACAGCATATTTCAAAACAGAAGCGAGAACTTGATATGTTTCCAACATATAGAAATGATGACAAATACTCAAAGTGATGGATATCCTAAATACATTGTCTTGATCATTGCACAATCTATGCATGTAAAAAAAATCACAAGAACCCCATAAATATGTACAAATATTCTGTATAACTAACAATTTTTTTTTTAATTACCCAGACCATGAGTCCAGATATTTACAAGTGTTTGCTAGTCAGGTAAATTCACAGAAAAGTTCATTGAAAGGGTAAGAATTTTAGATCCTACCTCTGAAAATATTATTCTAAATTTTTCCCTAATGTCCAGAACCATTGATGTTCCTTCCATAGTATAAGTCAAGTCATATGTTTCAACAGATCTTGTGTTTGGCCTTTTCCTACATTTCTATACAATATAATGCTCTTGTAAAATAAAAGTATAACACACATCATATGAACATTATGAATCACAATTATGGTCAGTTAATACCCCAACTCAAACACATGTACTGAGCAAAAGACAGGCTAACTCCATCACTTCTGTTTTCTGCATTTAACACAACAGATTATCACAGCCAAGTAATCAAAGATAGAGAAGAGTTGGAATTTCAGCAGAGCTGATGTTTTCTTCTAGTTTTCGCACTTAGAAAGAAAGTGTCCCTTGTTATTTGAACCTTTCTGAATCTCAATTATTTTGTCAGTAAAATGGGAATAACACAAAATTAAATAATGCTCACTTGTTAACAAGTTAGCTTTTCATGGAGTGAATAACATATTCAATTATAATTATGGTTTTTTGGTGTGAAATTTAGTGTCTTTCTCTGGAACTAACTTCCCTAGTAATAAGTCCATTACAAAGCACCAAGGCATATTAAAAATAGTTATGACAAATAACTCATGTTCTTGACCCCAAGTCACACGTCAAACATCTTTGTTTTCCCCCTTAGTCTTTGGTTAGTACACATGGATTATGCCTAGAAAGTCACAAGACTAAAAGTTGCATTGAGCAACATTTTCAGACAAAAAATAAAAGTTACTCAAGAGAAAAAAATAAGAAGAAGCTTGTTTCTATTGATATTTTAAGCATATCTATCATACACAACCACACACACAGTCATACACATCCGAATATGAAGAAGGAAAGGTCTCTCTTTTTTCCTTCCTGGAAATACAGTCATTTGCTATATTCCTAAAGTTATATCTTTCATGATAGAGTCAGATTAAATAATAAGATAGACAAATTTGGGGAGACATTTTTTTAAGGAGAATTTAATAATGAACACACCATTTAGGTCTGAAACAGGATGAATGGAAAGACTTCTGGAATATTTTTCTAGAACAAATATGACTGAAGTCTAATAGATAAAAATATCTGAACTCTGTTTCTCTTTTTTACCAATCTCAGTTGTTAGCTGGAAGCAAATGTCTTAATTGAGTTGGAAAGTAGTATGCATTTACTCACATAAACGATGTGTGTTGTTTAAAGCCATTGAAAAGGAGAAAATGAAGCATGGTCATGGAGATTCTGGTAACTCCCTTATCTGAGGGCAAGGTCATTAGTAGATTCAAAGAACTTGTAGACAGATTATACAGCAAGACATACTTTAAAAAATAAAAATCTCTAAAGTGTGATATTATCAGAACTTTTTTGGGAAGTGTACTGAACAATATTTGTATCTATCTTAACTGACTGCTTAGGTAGTTGTAGTTTGAATTCTAACCTGAACATCTCAGGAAGTTTGAGATCATTTTAGTGACAACTCTGGGCTGCTAATGATTGCTTTGTTTAAACAGTAATTTAGCTGGGCTCAGTGGCTCAGCCTGTAATCCCGCGCCTTTGGAAGGCTGGGGTGAGTGGATTGCCTGAGCCCGCGGGCTCGAGACCCGCCTGGGCAGCGAGACCTCATCTCTACAATAAATCAAAAAACTCAGCCGGGCGTGGTAGCGCGTGCCTGTAGTTCCGGCTACTCGGAAGGCTGAGGCGGAAGGATCGCCGGAGCCCAGCAGGTCGAGGCTGCGGTGGCCGGGAGCGGCCCCTGCACTCCAGTCTGGGCGACAGAGTGAGACTCCAACTCAAAAAATAAAATAAAATAAATAAATAAAAATAAACAATAACTTACCCCAAAGCAGAAGTCAATGGGTCTTGCTTAGCACTAGACAGTGAGAATCCTGTGAGAGACCTCATGATAGCACTGAGGTGGTCCATGTAGATGTCACTTACTTAACATATATATGCATAACTTCATGCTGCTGCCTACCATCCACATATAGAGATTTCCCTGGAAGCTTTGTGTCACTTGAGTTAGACTCTTCAGGGAGTTTATTCTTCCTTTTACTTAAGAATATGTTTGGCAGAACTTGATTCTCACTATCAAGGAACAACTGCAGCATTCATTGTGACCTGCGGGGTCCCGCCCCGCAAGGTCGTGAGATCTCCTGAAGGAGAGACGGATAGGCAAACTAAAACAAATTGGGGGTGAGCTGGGACTCTGTCAATCAGGCGGGCCTCCAAGGCTGGCTCCCAACAGTGACCTTTCAAAGAAGTGAGCAATCTACTTTAGCCCAAGCAGGTTTGGGGTCAGATACCTTATACCAAACCTAGTAAAGGTTGGGAAGAACCAGCTTGGGGTAGCAAGAAAATTTGTTTTAAGAAAAACAACAGAGGGCTCAGGTCTACTCATTCAGAGTGGCCTTGTGCTCTGAATTTTTACAATCCTAGAATTTTACAGTCCTAGACCTAACCAATCAGTTTCTTCGTCTTAGAAGGAAGTTTTTAGTTCTTTTAGACACTGCCCCACTCTATAGTATAAGCATTTGTCCACAAAGAGAATGTGGAAGGATTGTCCTTCCCTCACCTTTACCAATCTGTATCAGAATTCAGGAAACACTTATTTGCTCAAGAGATCAAGCAAACAAGAGGTCTGGCAATCCTGTGGGCTGTGAAAGGGTGTACCGCATTTTTTTCCCACTCTTACTTTGTCTTCTCGATTAAATCGATGCTATCAGTCTGTGGCTATGGAGTTAGATTCCTGAAAACTGTCTTTAAAAAGAGAAACCCAATAAAACAAAGGAGATTTAGAGACAGAAGTGTTTGCTTTGATTGGGAACACCTGTTTGCAAGGACACAGTGGAACATCAAACATGATGTGAATAAAAATATGAGAAACATAAATTTTAGTAAAATTCTCAAGCATAAAAGTGTCAGCAGAATTCTCCTTTCTTATTATGATGCCACAATGAAATTTTTGTTTTGATTCTAAGAGGGAAGCGTGTTGTAAAGGTTTTATATTGTTCTTCCAGATGGGACTACTTGGAGGGATTACTTTGCTGAGGATACATTGCTTATTGTGTCTAAGTCTGACTGTCATAAATATATAGGCCCAAGGACAGCAGTGAAAAAAATATTTAGTTTTAAATTTGCTGGCATACTTTGTGACATGCATCAATAACTTGCAGAATTTCAATATCTTCAACCTTTCGTGGCTACCCTATGCTTCTAAATCTTATCCAAATATCAAACTTCAGGCGAAGAAAACATCAAATCCTACCAATGGCTTAAAAATGACATTTGTTATATACATGAAATTTTTTGTTTCTTTTTTCCCCTAAATAATCTGTTTTCATTATCCTGAAACTTAGTAATTGAAGACAGCAAAAGTTTTTCTCCCATTGTTTCTGCAGCTTACTGACTGCTTAGCTGTGTGATTATGATTGTCAAACTCTCGATCAGGGCTATTATTGTCTTTGAGAACTTAACTGGGGTTTGCAGGGTTAGCTCCAAGATTGTTCATGTGGTTTTTTGCAGGAGACTTCTGTTCTTGACACATGGGCCACTGATAAGATTGATTATAATATTCCTTACTCCAGAATAAGTGATGAGAGGGAGGGAGGAAGAGAGGGAAAGAAAGACAGACAGAAAGAGAGTGCATGTATAAGAATGACCAAGATGGAAGTTGCAGTCATTTGTAACCTAATCTCAAACATGGCATACCACCATTTTTATAATATTCTGTTAGTCATGCAGACGAATTCTGGTACACCGTGGAAGAGAACAACACACAGTATGAATAACAAAACCTCAGGATCATTGAGAGCTTGGAAGTTAGCTATCAGATCATTTATTAGTTTGATTCAGATGATTTACACAATTAAATTTAAATGAGTATTTTTAACGATTTTTTTTCACTGAATAGCAGTTAAATGCATACTATGAGCCATATTAAAATTGCAAGGCAGCCATGTAACAGGATATTTAAAACTAAATTTAAAAGCTATAGCTGGGTTGGGCTCACAATTCTGAGAACACTAGGGCTCAAATTACTAGAAAAGAGGAATGTTTGAGAAAGACAAACATTTGAATGACATCTAAACTGAGGAAGAGAAAAATTAAATAAAAATTTCAGGGGTGGGAGTAAGAAAATATATAAGTTTTTTAAAGTATATTTAGAGGATAATAAAAGATTAAGGGTGGGAAGGGGAGAGAAATGTATTTATAGTTAAAAGAAGTATAGAAAACTTCCAAAAGCCAGTAGCAGGATCAAAAATAAATTCCAAGACCTTTCATAAATCCTTGGCTTTGCATAATACAATTCTCAGCTGCCCTCTCAAAAGTATAAAAAAAAAAAAGATGAGTAAATATCTTTGAACCCAAAGGAATGCAGTCCTTTCTTGGAAAATGCCAGTGATGCAAACACCTTACAGGGATTAAATGCCTGATTTTCCTTCGATCATCCTGAAAACTTTCATCTACTTTGTTCTTCTACTTCCAAATGTTACTAAATCAACCTCCCGAGGACCACATTAATAATACCAAACCTTTCCAGGACTGACCTGACAAGACCCCTATGTCATTTCACATTTCTCTCTACAGCCCACATTTCACTTGTAGGATGAGGAAAATCCATATAAAGTGAGTTTAAAGAATTGATTTTCCATGAAGAGAATCTATCTTTCTTACTTAAATAGCCTTTCTTGTAATGGAATCACCATTTTACTTACCTTTGGGATGCTGGATTCAGAACCTTTTTCTTTTCATTGCACAGAGAGAAATATACCACACTAGAGGCAAAAAGATACAGTAAATGACATAAAAACCTAGAACACCTTCTGAACTTTTTATCTGCTTTTCTCTATTTTATACATCATAGTCCCAATATGAAATGCCTATATTTATTTCCCCATTAGCTTGTCATTGTTAGTGATGCTTAAATATAACATTTGTCTCCTTCTCCAATTTTTAGTTTCTCTCTAAGAATACTTTTAATTAATATATTTCTTTATTAGATTATGGCACCAAATTTGAAATAAACAATCATCAAGGCAAGTTAGCTTTATAGCATAAAGTCATAAAGTGCTGTGAAAAAACAATTGAGTAGGGGGAAGTAAACAACTAAGAATTTCACCAATTAATTTACTTGGGAATATAACTTAGTTATTTTAGTCTTTTATCACAGAGAATTTATCACTTCATTTTTATCCAATATAGACACAATACATTTATGTATATGATCCAGGACAAATATATGTATACATATGATCTAGTATATGTCTATACATATACACATGCATTAATACATGTATGCACATGTTCTATATGTGTATACAAATATATTTGACACACGTATATATACATATATGCGCACACAGATAAATGTGTGTAATGTGTAATCTCTTACTTGTTTAAGTCATTGAAGTCATGGCTCTGTCACTAATTTCAAATACAATTTTTGTTACGTGCCACAACTTTTAAATCATATAAACTAGAAATTATAATCTAAATTTTCTAATGTGGATGTAAAAAATACATTTTCTATCTTTCTTAAATCACATACACACATTAGGGGCATATGAGAAAGGATGAACTTCAATTTTATTGACAATATAGAAAAAAAACAAAGAAAGAGTATTCTGAGAAGCAGCTTAAAAATGGTAAGCTCATTACACAAGGCAGGATAGTCCTGTTTTATTTCTGCTGCATTAGTGTAATTACCAATAATCCACATCCTAATGATAATAGACGTTTGGCTTGAGTTGGGCTTTTAGGATGGGAAAGAGTAGAAGACCAAAGGCAAAGCCTGGTCTATCAAATACAAGTCAGTCATCAAATTTTCCAATGACAGAGGAGAGAAAGCTGGCTCTGGTGAGGAATGTACTTACAGGAACCTCAATCTCTGATGGAAATTTTTCTAGAATATTTTCTTCATCATATGTCCTATAAAATTAAAGAAAGAATGTTTACAAAATCTTTAAACATATCTCAGGACCAAGGACAACTGTTTCATAGACAACATCTTAAATACAGATTTTTTTGTAGATACAGGTGCTTGTGATACACTAAGAAAGTCAGAACTCTAGCAGATGTGTGTGGGCAAAAATTTTAGAAGAAAATCTTACTAAAGTTTATCCATTATGACATTGGCAAGAATCTTGAATTCTTTTCTATCTATTTCTCATCTCAATTAAAATGGTAATTTATTTTTATAGTTTTTGTGGCGCTTTGGTTAGGAAAATAGAGAAAAGAGTAATTGACACACTGCTCTTGCTTATTCAAATCATGTCCTGTTCAACCAGGCTCAGAATGCTACTAAAAGCTACACATCTCAGTTTGCCAATTCCTGTTCTCTGAAGATACATCTGCAAGACACGAAGAACAATAGAAATGTTTTTAAAAAGTCAGCACAATGTTAAGTATTGATCTGAACAAGATGGATGTCATGAACTATATCACGGCCCAAAACTCTATAGTCAGCAGAATATTTTGCTGCCATGTTCCATTGTCTGGAACACATGCTGTATAAATGTGTGCTGATGGCTAGAGCACTATAAAAGTGAATAAAAAATATCAGTATTCTCTTCAGGGAACTGGAAACATAGAGAATGACTCCAATATTGCCAATTTAATCAAAGGTTGACAAGAACCTACAAAGGTAGCATGGATCATCTGGTGAGATTTTGTAATTTTGATACTTAAGGGACATCTCCCTTACCTTGTTGAAATCTTTAATCTAGCACAAATATTGGTTCATCAACAATAAGTTTATTTTTAATCTTCTGAACTAGTACTGCTTTGTGTCAAAACTTATGACCGATTTTGTCTTGACATGGGGAAATTTAAAATACTACTCTGTCTTTGTCTTCCATGTCAAAACCTAGAGAAAGTTATGTCATTCTGATTCTGTTTTGATGTTGTCCTGAATCTATTTGATTTGGCCCCTGTTCTTGTTGCTTTGCACAAGCCCCAGGCCACTTCTACATTCTATCAATCTATCTTATCCATTCCTCACTCTTGTCCTGATATTTTGGTTCTTTTTGTCTTTTCCTCTAATTGTTCCAGATGTAGGACTCGGATTTGAACTTGCCTGTTCCTCCTATCATTAACGTTCTTTCTCTGAGTTCTATCTCTTATGGCTTCATTTCCTTGATGATGGTCATCCTTGAGACTATTTCTAGATAAATGAGTAAATCACTACTTTATCCACCAATAGGCATTCCTCAGTCTCTAACACTCTACATTAGTCTATGACGGAAACATTTCCTTGTCTCACCAACTTCTGCATCATTTGTATCTACTGTCTTACTCCTTGCAATGTCACATAAAGTGTGATATTTTCTTATTTTCTTCCCAACAAACCCCAGAAAGTTGCACTAAGATTACTGATATTGTCAAGGCAGAGGGGATAATAGGTGGTCTCAAGCTCCTGTAGTAATGTCTTTTGGGTTTAATTGGCCTACTTGTGTACATGTAATGGAAATCACTTGTAATGCCATCCACCACACATTAGTATAATAAACGCTAACTTTTTACGTAAAGCAAGATTTTTTAAAAACTCTATTTTATGTTAAGCAGAAAATGATTTTTATCATTGTGTCTTTATAAGGCAAAGCAATAAAAAAATTTGAAATTTTTGAATAGAAAGAAAAAAGAAACCCTCTTTCTTATCCAAATGTTAAAATGTCACTCAAAAGTGAGTTTTGTCTTTATTTATTTCTTTATAAAATATGCTAATTAGGGCCAGGAATTAGATACTAGATGAATGAAACTATGTTATTTTAGATATTTTCTGCCCATATGTGTTTCTTACTATCGTTATTATTTGCAAAAGCATAGACCCACAGCAAATACAGACAAAGTAATGAACATGAGAAAAAATACTACAACATTGCCATTTTATTTTCTACATAGTTCAGTTTGACTTTCTTCTGTTTTTAGTTAATTTAAGCTATAAGCCAGAAAAGAGGAAAAAAATATTATTTATTTAAATAGAATTAAACAAGAAAGTTAATTTACTTCAATGTGAGTATATAAAACAGCATGCCAAAACAGCAAAACTAAATTATGAATTACATCTCTCTCTTTCTCTCCGTGTGAAATTGGGGTTAATAACAAAGGGACTTTTTTTATCTTTTTGATTTGAATTCTTTTTTTTGCTTCAACTGATCTATTTGCTTCCATAATTGGTTCCCATAATGAAAATCCATTTAGATATTCAGTGTTAGAAAAAATAAAACATTTTTCACATATTTTAATTGATCCTAATCTATTTCTTTGTTCTTAACACATTCAGCCATGCCAGTAATTTTTATTATAAAATCTCATCATTTTCTGACTCTTAGAGAAGATGTGTATAGAACTTGATGTGTCCTAAATTAAACACACACACACACACACACACACACACACACAAAACGCCTCGAGGAAATCTGAGGGACTGCTGAATCACTTGGAGTAATATAATAACTCAAATAATATTTTCTAACTTAATTATTTCTCACTCATTGAAGATTGCTTCATTTTCTGAGTTTTGCTTCTCCTTGGGCTTATTGTTCTTTTTTTTTTTTTGAGAGAAGAATTTTATTTGGATGATTTTCTGTCATTTATTCTGTTGACTTGGTGAGCAGGCAGTCCTAGGAGAAAAATTTATTTTGATGAATAACAGAGCTTTAGAATGTTAATATCCAATTGCCTGATATCAGACTTCCTGAGTCACACATAAACAGCTTACAAAAACGGTGTGTGCCTTCCCAAAATATATTCTTTCAAAGATATATATGTGTATATATACATTTGTATGTATATGTGTGTGTGTATTTAAATCTAGTGAATTCTACATTATGAGGTTTTCTTGAAGTAATATAATTTTTAAAAGGATAAAATGTATTGTTAGAACTCATTACACTTATTTTAATGCTACAAAAATATTTAAACATACCTGACATTGCACTAGGGTTGTAATCTGACTCATGTATAGTATTAAATTAAAATAATTTCCATTGAGCTGAACTTAATAATTTTACTTAGAAAACGATTGAGCGCAGTTGTCATTTATAAAATTTGATTTTTTTTCAAATCTCTACCTGTCTGTATGAAACTTATTAAAATACATTTTATATTTAATAATATATAAAGTCACTTATTTATGCATGAATAGATAAACATTGTGTATACCTTCTAAAACAACAGAAGTGTCAATATATTGTATAATTATTAATAATAGTATTACAAATTTTTACAAAATTGCACAATAGTCTTCAATCTTGTTATTCTGAAAATAAGTTTAAACCAGATTTATGGTAAATTTTTACACCTGAAAATTCCTTGCTGCAGTGGGAGCTTACCACATGGTGGTCTAAATTGTTGCTACCTGTTTATGTTTCCCCAAAAGACAGTAACCTTAAGGATCATCTCATTTGGTTTTAGCAAACAGTAGAAAAGCAGTTGGATAATGTTATCATCTACCTAGGAAATTGGATTAAAATCAACCCTCAAATCAAGGAAGTTCAGATCCTCATCCTGAATCCCTGGTTGTGCAATAACACTTCTGCTGTCTTTCTGTGCAAATTTATAAGAATCAAAACCTCATATCATTTTCTAAACTATTTCAGTTTTATATATTTCATGGCATAAAAATTACCTATTTTTGTAAATAATTCCTATCCTTCTTGTAAACTCAAACTTAACAGTTTCTAAAGCAGCCATCTTAGTTTTAAAATTTTAGATATGTGTTTTTAAAATGTGAGGCATAAGGGTAAATATGCCTTTATTAACACTGTTTTGTGTTAAATTGAAGAAATGAAATATTATTTATCCTCTGGGAAGATGGAATTTATTGTGTTATGTTCTTGTCTAAGTACAGTTTAGTTCCATTTTTAAAAATGTTCATATTGATGTCATTTTTATAATGATAAGGAGCTCATGATAAAATTATTCGATATCATTTAGTCTTTAAAATTCAGATATTTACTGTCATCTAAAACAAAATTTAGATCAGTATATCTGTCAGAAGCATTAGATGAAATGGCAAGTGACTAATTTGTCTTTCACATTTGTTTGTTCCCCCATTCCCCCCAAAACTAAATCTTTACCTAGACATGAGAGTTAACTCCAAAACTCTATTTCTTGTTTTAGTTATCTCACTCTTCATCTTCTAAACAGTGTACCTGCACATACATACAACCCACACACAGACACGTAAATTTGCTTTAGAATCATTCTGAACACTTGAGGTTCTGCCTTAAAGGACTGTAGACTGCTGTTGGAAAGCCAAATTAAATTATATGTTCTCAGATTGTCAGAGAACAAGAAATGTTGATAGCAAAAGGCTTTCCTCCACTGACACAAA
Organism: Carlito syrichta; assembly: GCF_000164805.1. NCBI lineage: Eukaryota > Metazoa > Chordata > Mammalia > Primates > Tarsiidae > Carlito > Carlito syrichta. The sequence continues at coordinate 503,976 of NW_007259912.1, forward strand.
TACCATGCATCAGTGAAATGAATGCAATATTTGGCACTATCAGAGATGCCAAAGATATTCTTTCAATGTGCAGATTTTGTTTTCCTACCAAGATAAATATTGTCCTTTATAAAAATATATGTATTTCCTTCACTGTCAAGGCATCTCTCAGTGGACTTGAGTCTAAGAAAGTAAGATTACAAAAGAAAGATGCCTCAATCTGGTTTTGAAAATGACACATCAGAACCATGAAATTACTTTATTGACCTAGAAAATTAGTGAAGGGTTTGAAAACCTTATGTGCCTTCTTTCTGAATTCTTTAAAATGATCATTTTAATAGCTCTCTTATATTATTGAACTAATAGTAGAAAAGAATTTTGTCTTAAGTAATTGCAATACCTTTCTTTCTGAAACTTATTTCTTCAATCTTTAATAAATCACATTTTTTGAAATTTTTACTACTAGCCTTCACCTAACTTTATACTCAAGTCCTAGATTACTATAGTATGTCAAAAGACATACTATAGTTTAAATTCAGTCTGGGCTATTTTATAAACTGAAAGTCAAAAACTAAAAAACTATAGTATTTCTTCTGTTAGCCAATAGCACGTGATAATTTTCTAAATCTCTTACAAAGTCATTTGAGAAATTTGTACAATTATATGAATAATACACTTTCTGTTGGTTGAATACCTCTATGTATTCTACCCCTCTTGTGACCACTTGGGGCCAGAGAGTTATGAGCACAAGAAATGTAAAATCAATCTGAATTGCAGCATTCAAAAGCCATTTTTTAACCTTATACCTCCTCTCTTCCTTTTTGATGATGATTGTGAAGGTCAGGTTATTGATGATGTATTCATAAGATAGAAGTAGCCTGGATCACTGAATGACTACATGGAAGCTGTTCTAGAGATCTGCTCAACTCTGATCTTTGTTGCTCTTAGGTATCTAGGCTCAGCCAAAATACTTAATATCTTATGAAGGGATTTTTGACCCAAATCTGTAATATGAGGAAACTTACTCAACGGGAAGAAAATTGTATCCTAATAATTTCTTGGAAAAGACCAACACTTTTTTTAGACTCATAACTCCTAACTCAATTAAGCAGTGTCTATGGAAGAAAGAGTTAGAGGTAGCAGACAGGAAAAGGAAGGGAGAGCACTGAAGAAGAATCTGAACAAGAGGAAGTGGGAGGTAGAATGGAGGTATATTGGGAATGGAATGGTAGGCACAGTACTAACCAAAAAGAGCACACATGGTATAGACAACTGGATCAGTTGAATTCATTGATATAGTGAGTTCTTCACAATATTTTGAAAAGTGATTAATCTTCAAAGAACATTTGGATATTTAAAAACAAAAATAATTATAATATTTTCTTATATCAATTAACACTGAGTAGGTGAAGAGTAGTGTGCTAAGTATGCTTTGCATTGAGTAATTCTATACTTGACTTGCTTCAGACTTCTTGAATTTTTCCCAGCATAATTATTAATAGTTGTCTTTCACAAAGTATCCTATCAGAATAGAACTTTATATGGTCCACCCAGCCTTATGGGATGTTTGTTCATTGATCTTGGAAGAATACCTATGCCATTATTATTCCTATTTGTAGAGAGATGAGAAAACTTAGTCTTAGCAATTTGAATAACAAGTCCTTAGTTCTCAAATGGTTAACAAATAGCAAATCAGGTAGCATGTCTTTATAATGCTTGTTCTTAACCACTAAGCCTTACTGTTTTCTTCTTTCCAGAATATGTCTATTGCACTCAGGGATGAACATTCACTCTTCTAGGTTACATCAATTTTTGTAGATTCCAAAGTTATACTTTGGCAAGATAGTCTCAGAAATAACTTTGTGTAGTGATGCCTCAACAATATTCCATGCTCCATCTATCACTGGAAGATCTTGAGCGTTAATAATGAGCAGACATGACTAAAAGAAACTGTGTTCCTACTAAATCTTAAACTTCAGCAAATAGTAAAAAAGGAGTTAGTCAGTGGCTTATTAGCTGCACTGATAATACTAATGACAATATAATTTTCCTTCATTAAGAAAGTATATACACGTCTGTGTTTGGGGGTTGTAGTTTTTTTCTGTATATTACATCAATATTAGCTCTCAATGTTTCTAAGTCAAAACTAAAATTTAATGCAGTTTGGAAGTCTGCTTTTTTCCAACCAAGGTGGCATAAAATGGGTCTTATTTCAAGTGGCAAAGTCTCTACAGCGTTTACCAATTTCTAGTAGTGACAGAGCTTTTGTCAAGTGCTGTCACTACTAGAAATTGGTAAACGCTGTCACTAGTAGTGACAGCACTTGACAAAAGCTCTGTCCTTATATAAATAGATGAGGTCAGTGTGATGAGACGGTAGATTGCATAAAGAAAACAAATTTCCTTCTTGTACAGTATATATTTGTAAATTCAATAAATGTTGGAAATAGTCATTCACCTGTGAAATAAACTACATATTCTGATAGCAATTTGCTGTGCACATTCATTGTGATGTTTGAGTTTTGCCAAAGGAGGCCAAGTTCTTCTATAATGCAGGAATTGCATTTTCTCAAAGAGCACAAGGATAGATAAAGTCAATTAACTATTGAAATCTTAAAACAGAAATAAGTTCTATGGGCGGGCACAACAATAAGGGTACCTGGTCTCAAACTAGACAAAGTGGGCACCTAAGGAGGCCCAGACTTTACCTTTATGATGTCCACTTGCATACCGAATCCTGAATTGTACCCCACAACTTTAAAATAAAATATAAATATAAAAAAGTAATAATCTCTAGCACCTAGGATAGTTGGTTCAGAATCCACAAATGATTTTTAAATGTTTGAATAAATTAAGCCATCTATAAGATTTAAAACAATAACTAAGAAGTGTGGTATGTATATGCGTACATATACCATTTATGAATTGTCAATAGAATTAAAAATTCTATAAAAATTAGATCAGTTGAGTTTATTTTTTGCAGCAGCAGCAGCCTAACTGCATAAATGTTGGTTTGGTAATGTTATTTATTTATTTGGCCATTGCTGACATAGAAAAAATATTTTTCATGTACTTGCCATGGTTATATGAAACAGACGGATTATGTTTAGAAAAATAAAAGAAATAAAGGATGCCACTTCAGGAAAAACTGACAAGGGAAATTAACATTGGATATTAGATATGGTACATAATGTATTTCTTCAAGTTCTATAAACCAAAATGGTGCCATAGAGCATATATTAGTGTAACATGTAAAATATAGTATTTAATCACATTTTCTAAGCTTTACGATGAAAAACATATGACTTTTTTGCTATCTATCAATTCTAAAATTGTACATTTTCAAAGTTATTTCTCTCTTAATTTTTGTTAATTGAAATTACACAGATATTTGAAAACATATGTCAAAACAGCCCAAAACATGATATATATTATTGACCCCATTATATGACATGTCCAGAAAAGGCAAATCTCTGGAAACAGAAAGTGGTTGCCTGGGGCAGGTGGGGTGTGTGTGTGTGTGTGTGTGTGTGTGTGTGTGTGTGTGTGTGTGTAGAGCTTGTGTACATAAGGGATCTTACTTGGGTGATGAAAATGTACTAACAGTGATTTATAGTGATGGTTGCACAGCTTAGTAAGTTTACTAAAACATTGTTGAGTCATACTCTCATTACTTGAATTGGACAAATTAGATGATATGTAAAAATGTTGATTGCTTTTGAAAATAGAAAAGGAAGTTGTTTGAGTATATAGAGGAAAAGAAATAAACTATATATCAAGAACAAAATGAGACAAAAGGAAAATAAAAGTCCCCACAGCTTGAAAAATAAAGAGTACTAGATCTTGTCAGGCTCGGGAGAACTATGTTTTCAGTCACTGAAATCTTCCTAGCAATCTGAACAAAAGTTAGCTTGTTAGGCTTGCTATATTCAAGTAAAAGGTAATGAAACCTACTTGATTATGTTTCTCAGGGTTATAAAATAATGAATTGTAATACTAAACTTGAAACATTAGTCTCCTAAAAATAGCCTTCAAACTTTTGTGAAAAGCCCTCGCCAAACTGCAATAATTATATATGTGCAATAATTATACATTCAATAAATTGTTAGTCTTTTTCTTTCATGTTTCTTTACATAATATGTTTGATGTTAAATTTGAGTTGATACTTACATTTCTGTTATGAGAGAAATTAGAACATAAATTCCATGTTGCAGGTTGGCTATGTTATGTCAGTTTTTTTTTTTTTAATTTTCTATTTTTCCCTATACATTTTAACAAGTGATATCTTCTGATCTGTGTAAGAAATCTTATTGCTACCAAGTCTTCCTATGTTATATATATATATGTAGAGTTGGAGTCTCACTGTCAGCCAGGTCGGAGTGCAGTGGCACGCTCACAGCCACTGCAGCCTCGAACTGCTGGGCTCAGGTGATCCTTCCACCTTAGCCTTCCAAGTAGCTGGAATCACAGGTGTGCGTTGTCACTCCTGGCCAATTTTTTTTTTAATTGTAGAGATGCAATCTCTCCAAGTTGTGAGGGCTGGTCTTGAACCCCTGGGCTTAGGCAATCCTCTTACCTATGCCTCCTAAAGTGTTGAGATTACAGACATGAGCCACCGTGCCTGGCTCTATGTTATACTTTGGATTTGTGTTTTACTTTTTTGCAGGCTGCTTTGGTAAGATAATTGGGGTCATGTGACTCCTCAGATTTGTGTTTCTGTTGTCCCTATCCTGCAGAAAATATTTCTGAAAAATCTTGTTATACCCTCTTTCTCTATCTTCAAAGCTTTCACAAGCAAGTATCACGTCAAAATCAGTAAAATGTCTGCCTGTTACATTGGAAAACCTATTACAGGTTTAACTGCAAAAGCCGTATAAATAAGAACAATACTCTTAACTCCAAAGATGACATTTTAATATGTCCATGCCTATAGTCATTGACGTTTATAGTTCCACTTATTGTGACAAGGCTGAGAGTTATTAAGTGTGATTTCTTTTTCAATGTTATCTTATCCATTAATGTCTACATTAATGTCTTTTGAAGTTAGAAATTTAGTATCCCAAAACTTCTCTTATTCCTTCTCCTTAAATTTTAGTTTTTACAGAAATGGTATAGACACTTGTATCCAAGTTCACATGTTTTAAAATATCTCACCAAACTTTCAAGATTTAATGCAATACTTCATTACAATTATTAAATATTTAATAATTTTAATATATTACGAATATGTAGAAAAATATACATTATGTTCTTGTATTTCTCATAAATATTTATTTCATTACGTATTTACTGTCAGATGGATACATATGCAGATTTGCATTTCTGAATCTCTTCATGTCTAAGAATCACTGTTTCACTAACATTGCTGGATTTAGAATTCTAGAAAAGTAATTTTATCATTCAAATTCCTTAGATATTGTCCACTGACTTTCTGTTATTATTATTGTTATTAGGAGGATGAGGAATATTTGTGGCTAGAAGCTTCATGACACCTTTGGGTACCACCCCATTATAGGCATGTTTTAGTCTATATTTAGTTTTGTTTATTTTAAAAAAGAAATTATTTTGGCACATTTTTTATACCCATGTAATGCAAATATATCAAATATTTACCTGTCAAGTGGACCTCTATCTTATTAGAAGTCTTTATATCTGTCTTAACTTTATAAACATATTTTCTTTCCATTAAGGTATGCTTGTTTTTTACATGTTATTTATTCCAAGTATTTCTTTTTTTTGAATTGCAGTCTCACTCCGTCGCCTAAACTGGAGTGCAGTGGCCGCTCCCGGTCACCGCAGCCTCAACCTGCCGGGCTCTGGTGATCCTTCTGCCTCAGCCTCCCGAGTAGCTGGAACTACAGGTGTGCGCTACCACACCTGGCTAATTTTTTTTATTTATTGTAGAGATGAGGTCCCGCCAAGTTGCCCAGGCAGGTCTCGAACCCACGGACTCAGGCAATTCACTCAACTTGGCCTCCCAAAGCGTGGGATTACAGGCTGAACCACTGAGCCCGGCCTATTCCAAGTATTTCTATTGGTCAAAGATATAGCAGACAAATGCCAACACAATAAAGGGTGCAGGGGCAATGTTTATAGTAGAGAATGTAGAACTTATGACAAAATTTAATACAAATTAAAAAGTAATTTTGAGTTCATTAGACGCAGTCCACAAGGACTATGACCAAAACACTATTCTAAATTCTAGGGTACAATATAAACTGGACACAAAATTCCCTGCTCCCCTGGAGGTTATATTTATATACTATGAAGAAAAAGGAATAAGAACAAACAAATACATTTTTAAAAGATCATTTTCTACAATAGTGTTGTTAGCATGAAAATAATTCAGATTGTCATGAGAGAATGCTCACAAAAGTAGTTTAAATTAAGAAAATAATTTAAGAAAATTAGGAAAAGCCTCTTTGAGAAAGTCATATTTAATCTGATCTATTAATCACCCACCCGCAAAGCCAGGTTATTGAAACAGGGAGAAGATCACTCTGAGAGAAATAGAAAGCTAGTGCAAAGGCCCTGTGACAGAACTCAGATAAGGAACACAAAGAAGGTGAGTATAGTTGGAGATAGTGAATTTCCTGAAAATAAATTGAAAGTTGTTTGAAAGTATGACAGGGACTAATTGAATGACAAATTATATAAGCTGATGATTATGTTTTGTTTGTTATTTTTTAAAAAATAATTTATTATGCAAAATTTCAAACACATTCAAAGACAGAATAGTACAATGAAGCCTTATTACCGTTATTCACTTTTATGGATTATTCAAACATGGACAATCTTATTTCCTCTATGTTCTCATCCCATTCTTGTTATTTTATTTTGAAGGAAATAACAGATACTTTGTCATTATTTCTATAAATATTTCAGTATGTTTTCCTATGAGGTATAGACTCTTTTTCGATAACCAAAATATTATTATTTTTACACAAAACCAGAAAGAACTTCTTAAAACTATAAATATTCAGTCAGTATTGTTTCCTATTGTGTTAAAGCTTTTCAAAGATTTGTTATTTGTTTGTTTTTAATGTCAGTCTCCAAATAAGACCTACATCCTATGACTTGTCATATTTCTAAATTTTCATTTAATTTAAATGTTTTCCCCTCCATCTCTTTTTCTCCTTACCACATTTCTTTTTCAGCTCATTTAAAAACTCCCAAATTTTGATTGAGATAGAGTAAGTCAGAAGACCTTTTCTTCAACTCTCTCTCTTGTCATTTTTTCAAATGTTTAACAATTTTGTTCTCTGAGAGAGCCTGGCTCCTCTCCCAACTTTTATCTGATTCTGTCTCCTGGATTTCTTCTGTTCACATCTGAATTCTCTATCCAGCAGTTTCTGCTCAATATGGGGCCCTGCCCTGAAGCAAACAATGGCCAGGAGACCTTCACTTTGGTACCCTGGCACTCACCCCTGAATTGGACAGTGCTAAATAAATCCTTCTCTTTTTCAGCTGGGGTCATCAAATTGGTCTCACTAAGCTTTCCAATGGGGACCTCTTGACTACTTGGAGTTTCTCTATTCAAGTATGTCAGATCTTGTGCTTCCTTCGACACAAATGCTGATCTCTTTGGGTCTTTATCACTTACTGGTTTTTCACCACCAAATCATATTTTGAGGTGGGTGGGAATGGGTTAGCCTGTAATTGCATTGTAGATATTTTGTATATGGGTTGCAGGTTTTCCTCTCCTGGTTGTCCTAAGGAAGTATCTATGAAAATCTGAATCCGTATCACCACTGATCTTCATATTTCTGCAACGTATTTTTACAAAAAAGTAGTCATTCAAGGATTTTTGGTAGGAAAGTGGCATGATTTAACTTACAGTTGTAAAAGATCACTCTGATCACCATGTGGAGAGTGAATTGGTAGGGAACGGGAATAGAAACAGGAAAGTCTGAAAGGTTTTCATATCAATTCTGGTGAGAAATAATGTTACCTGGATCCATGAGTCAGAGGAAGAGACTGAAGATAACAGGGCCTTAAAAAAAAGTGTAGGCAGTGTGGGCTGATGCATTCTTTACAGAGTTGAATAAAAGAGAGAGATAAATGACTTTTAGATTTTGGCTATGAGCAACTGAAGGAAGGCAGCGTTAACTACGATGAGAAACATTATAAGAGGAGAATATTTGAGAAGTACAAACAGAATTCTGTTTTGATCTTGTTATTTTGTGATGCCTGTTAGATATGCGAGTAAAATGATCAAATAAGCAGAATAATAGAGTCTGAAATTCTAGGGACAGATATAAACTGAAATTTGTCTGATTTATCCTTTTTCTTCCTCCTCTTTAAATTGTTTAAATTGTAGGAGAATTCCTTGAATTAATTGAGTTTCCTGCAGTTTGTGATCTGCCGTTTAATGTCTTCACTTTGTTTTTAAATAGGGCAAACTTGACCTCTGAATTGATTGTCCTGTCTCAAAGTATTGCTTTTATATAGCTGGCTACTCTGTTATTTTATAATTTGTGTATATATGTATACATGTATAATACTCTCCTGAATTGCATTGAGAATGCCAACTAAAAACACCAGACAATTTTAACTTTTCACATTGTAAATCTATTTCTAAGAGGATATTGGTGTAGAGTAAAAGATGTCCCCTTTTTTCCAACTGCTAAATCTATTCACATGCCCAGTGAACAAGTACTTTTTTATTCTTACAGATGGATGGCTATTTTTTACACTATGGGGAATTCTCTTGGAGATTGTGTTGAGTTGTTTAAATCTTTCATGACAAGAGAGATAGAAAAGTTTAGATTCACTCTGGCAATTTAAATCTTCAATTGCCTGTGCAATTTCTCTCATATCTGTTGTATCTCTGGAGGTTAAAATGTTTCTTTTATTTTCCATGGTAAACAAATTTTTTACTGGTGTTTTCCTTCTGTAAATGTCACGACCTTCCTTGCTAACAGCTTCTCATGGCAATGCCCTCCAACTCTGAAATACAGCCTGCTGTCCTGCACCCAAAGGAAACCTGGAGTGAAAGTTATGATAGAATGCCTTACCTGTGTGAATCCTTGGACTTGGTGTAATATTTGAAATTAATAATTGAAGTTCAACTTTTTTCCATACAAATGGCACCATATTTGCTGTTCAATATAGAGTCTACCATTTTGACAAATTTTTTCTATTAAAGGCCTAGGTAGTGTCTATTTTAGGATTTTTGTGCCATATAGTCTTACAGAGACTCACTTCTATCCAAAAGCATCCATAGACAATATAAAGATGAATGGGTATGATTATGTTCTAATATAACTTTATTTACAAAAGTGGACACCAAACCGATTTGTCCCACCAGTCATAGCTTGTTGACCTCTGGGATTTTACTGGAAAGCATTTCCTTTGCATTCCGTTTCATTAATCCGCCCAAGAACCCCCAGAGTTTCTTATTGCTACTAGACTTTCCTTCAGTCTTTTTCTTGTACTCAGAATCTTGTAGAAGAGTTTCTGTTTCTAGGCTAACAGGATTTTCCACCTACTCTATGCCAGTATTGCATTCTTTTGATTATTTGAGAAATAATTTCTCCAAATAGGACATTTAAATATGTGTTAAGATACTCATTTCAGAACATGTTTCACTCAGGTCCAATCAGGTAAACCAATGAAATGTTTCAAAACAAAGAGAATCTGATCTCTTTGATATCTGAAGTTTGAAAGAACAGAAAAAGAACTCTGAATTAACCTAGCGATTGATCACTGCGGGAAGCATCCATCACCCCTAGGGCTAGTGAAAGAAATGGGAATAAGTGGAATTAACTAAACCTAGGAGCAAAAAGACAAGTATCCACTAACATAGTGCTTTGATGTGGAAGCTGGGGCGCAGGGGAACAGCAAGTAAGGGGTTTCTGAGGAAAGCGTGAGGTTTGACTGGTACCTGGATCCACGGGGAGTGCACAGACCAGTAGGTGGTAACTTACTTACGGTATGGTTAGTTCCCCAATTGCCAAGAAGATATGCCAAACCTGAGGTTTGAGTACAGAAAAAAGTTGCAGGCTGAAGCCAGTGATCGTATGTATGTTGCTGAAGAAAGTAACTGGAAAGCAGGAAGGAAGTCCCTTTTCACGTGCTACAATCTTCACTTAGTTCTTGCCTTTATTATAATGGAAAAGAATGCCCGTTGACTAAGGGTATATGGGAAATGTGCTTTGCAGAATCACATAAAAAGGAAGGCCTAAAACAAAGACAGGCTTTGGACTGCAGGATAATAAGTAAATAATCAGTACAAACTGGATGTAGATATCTTTACTTTAAAGTTTTAATAGACTACGATGTTTAGATGTGGGTTGGAGGCACAGGAAACATCATATTCAGAAATATTGTTTAGCAGAATGTATTCAGAAATATACAAACGTTACTATTAGGCTAACAGCATTATTCCGTTTCAGTTGTATTTGCTCAATCTTCAATTTTGCGTGTGTCTTGTTTTTGATAAACCCAAGTTTCATATAAGAAGGATTTCTGGTATGGAGAATGTCATTATTCCTGGGATTTTAAGAATGCATGTATATACATATGCATTCCTGTTGTTTAAAAACAAATGCCAGCTATCAAGATTATTTTTCCATGTATTCACCTAAATATTTTCAGTGCCTACTATGTCTACTACCTAAGGGGATCTAAAACAATAATGAAATAAGGCATTTGTAGATGATAATATTAACTAAAAGAATAGGAACTGATTTAGTAGGAGCTTAAACGACTCCCAAAGTTGCATGTACTTTAGTATGATATTAGTGATAAAAACATTTTTGATAACTACCATGCTGTTATTTCATTTAACAAAATAAACAAAAATATCTTAATATCATCTAATATCAAGTATACATTCTCCTTCTCTCGACTACTTCTATGATTTTTTTCCCCAAACATCTAATTTATTTTAAACCATTTCAAACATGACTGCCCATTGCTTTAATTATGGCATCTGTTAAGAGAGTTTCAAGAAATCCTATCTTTTAGTTTTTGAAATAGTTGCTGAAGAAGCCAAGTCTTATGTACTGTAGAATTCCCTCCATTCTGGATTTGGATGATTGCTTCCTGGTTGTGAAGCTTAACCTGACCTCCTATGTTTGTTGTTTCTTGTAAACTAGTGTTATTAGAGCTAAAGGTATAATTCAACAGTAATAGTAACAGTGCTTTTGCAACAAGAAAATTGCATCAATGGTGCTATGTATCTCCTATCATCTTTTATGAAAGTTTTGCAATATTAGTTGCTAAGAATTGGGAGGTGCACAGCTTGAATTCTAGTTTTTGCAAAAGTATGTCAAGGTATTATGAATGTTTTCTGATGAAGTGCTTAATGACATAAAATAAATTTCTCAACACAAGATGGCTAAAATTCTTGAAAAATGATGGATACTTTTTCTTTTATCACAGTCAGTATTATTAATGCAAATGTGTCGAAATAGTGAGGTGAGGCTGACAAGACAGTTAATGTGTAAATGATGCAGAAATGACAGAAAGTTCATTACATGTTACTCAAAGGACCAAGAGGACACCAGAAGAGGAGAAAAATCAATTGGTATCTTAGAGAAAGAGGATAATTTGTAGAAAAGGGTAATACAGTTACTATAAAATAATTATGATATTTATAAAATATCTTGTTATGGACTACAGAAAGCAATACATTCGCACCTTTGCACTCCACATTCATGAAAAACATAAGTGACAGTAAATAATATATTATTACTTTATTTAATTTTTAAAACTATGTTCAAGTTAACATTAAGTTTAAATGAATTTGGTTCTATCTAAATACTTAGAAGATTAGGATCCAAGTTCTATAGCTTTCAGGTAATCATCATTATCAATCTAAACCACAGTTTTTCAACTTCTCTACATGAGAAGACATTCACACATGTTGGTCTGATTGTTCTTCATATTTGTAATATTAATTATAAATTATTCCTCATACACAAAAGGATAAATAACAACATTCATATGCTCAATATACACACTATTAAATAACACTTTATAAACTATTAGAGTCTCCTAGGTACTCCGTCCCCCTGCATCTTCCCATTTGCCTTTTGTGAAGAGTAACTATTTCTTGGACTTCCTTCAGATTATTAATATGATATATATATTATATATCCTTAAGCCATGTACAGTGTTAGTATACACGTTTTAATATGCACAAAAATGAAATCACAATATATAGATAATAGCACAACTTTTTAGTGTAGCAATATATTTGTAGGATTTATTCATTTTGACATTTATAGACCCAATTCATTCAATTCAATGCTATGCAACAGTCAAAATCATTCAAACATATTACAATTTATTTTTCCATTATCTTAGAGCAGGGTAAAATATTTTGTATGTAAGAACTTACACTACTAAGAATTTATTTCCCTATGAGAATTAATGCCTTTATGAACATTATTGTATCAGATTCCTTGAGCAAAAGTTTCTGTAGATAGGAGTATAGTTCCTATAGCTAGGAGATTACATATTTACTAGATAATACTAAATTGCTCTCTAAAATATTTTTTATTGGTTCTTACAGTTTTCTCTTTATGAATTGCCTCTTCATATGTTTTGATCACTTTTCATTGATTTGTCTTTACTTTGTTGATTTGTACACAGTCTAAACATATGCTGGAAAATAATCTTTTGAGAGCAATATGTGTTACATAGCTTGTATATCTTTATCAATGGTTTGTACTTCCATTTTTCAGTGGAATCATTCAAGTTACACAAGTTTTTAACTTAAACATGATCAGTTTTATCAATCTTTTTTATTAGTAGTTTGCATTCTTTATGTCTTGAGGCAATATTTTCTTATAGAGAGGTCTTATAAATATGCTCTGTACCCATTATAAAGTTTGAATTTTTATGTTTCGGTCTTTAAACCTTTACATTTTTGTCTCTGGTAGAAAGTAGTTATTTATTTTTTCTTCTGGGATTAGCCTTTCCCCAGTTATTATTCTTGAAGAGCCCACCTCATTCCAAAGAACCTTCAATGATACTTGTGTTACAGATTAAGATCCAATACCTAGATATGTAGTCTTCTTTTTTCTGAATACTTAATTATTTTCCTTTGGCCTGTTTTGTGCATTTCAATATCAATACCACTTGTATGGTAACCACACTGCCATAATAAGGCAAGTTCTCCCAAGTTGTTTTTTGGCTAATTGTGACTCTTGACTTGGCTAATTGTGACTCTTTCTTACACATAAATTTTAGGATTAAGTTCTAGGTCTACAGTCAAATTTTAGATCAATTTGGGACTTCTATTTATTTTTGAGTTTGAATAACATGTTTTCTTTTATGTAACAATGCCTATCTTATCTAAGTCTTAAAATTCATTGTCACAATATTGTTCGTAATATTCCCCAATTAAGTTTTAAATTTTTATTAGGTTTATAATTTTATCACCTTTTATACTTATCATTTTTATTCTTTCTTCTTTTATAATCATGAATACTCTCTCTAGAGCTTGAAGATTTTAATAATCTTTTCAAACAATAACTTTTGTCTTTAATGAATCTCTTTATTGTGTCTTGTTTTCTGTCATTAATTACTACTCCCATTATCACTATTTTCTTTTAAATTTTTGTATCATACTGTTTCTCTTGAATTCCTTAACTCAAGTGTTTAGTTAACTGGTTTTCACACATTTTTCCCCCACATCAATGAACGTCAGAGTTTCAAACTTTTATTGTAGTAACAAATTAGCTTAACCCTTGAATTTTTATGTTATAGTCATTATTATTATTTTAACTGGATTTACTAATTTTCAATATGACTTCTTTAATCTATGAGTAATTTAGAGACATATTTTTAACTTTTTAGTTACCTTCAAAAAATTTATTTCTATTTCTATCATTTTCAATGAATTATCTGTATAACACGAGATCATGAAATTTATTAAACATTGTTTTATCTTTATGGTTTTGTACAAGCTCAGTTTCATGGTTTGTGTTACGGTTTTATGTAAGATTAATTCCGTGAGTATGGAAGAAGAATGTGTATTTACAAGGTAACAAATGCAAAGTCCTGTAAATATCACTAGATAAGTTGTGATAATTAGATTATTCAGTGTTTTACTATTCTTACAAGAATTTCGATCTCTTGTTCTTAACATTACTTAGAGAGCTGTGCTGAAAACCCCAAATAATGGTGAGTTGATCAGTAGCTCATTAAAATTCATAAAGACCTTTTGTCTGAGTTATAATGAGCAATAATTTGAAATTCTGCCAATATCATTAATTAAGTGTATATAATATGAGAATTCTAATATCTTTTAAGTGTCACTTTTATCATTATGTAAAAATTCTCATTATATCGAATATATTATTAATTTTAAAATATTTTTTCCTGTTATTACTATAGCCTTGCCAGTTAGTCATTGATGACCACTAATATGGCATATACTTTTGCCTCTGCTTTCAAAGGTTCTATAATTTTATGTGTTTATTGTGTTATTAATAAATACAGGCCAGGCTCGGTGGCTCAGCACTTTGGGAGGCTGAGGTGAGTGGATTGCCTCAGCCTGGGGGTTCAAGAGCAGCCCTGGCAACTTCGCGAGACATTGTTTCTACAATAAGTAAAAAAATTAGCCAGGCATGGCAGCGTGTGCCTGTAGTTCTGACTACCTGGAAGACTGAGGCATAAGGATCACCTGAGCCCAGCAGGTCGGTTGTGAGTTTGCCACTGCACTCTAGCTTGGGTGGTAGAGTGACACTCCAACTCAAATGATTACATAAATAAATAAATACCATAACAATATATGTATATATGTTGGCATGTGGATATTTTGATTAAAGCTTGAAAATCACTAATTTTTAAATAAAAAATTTAGTCCAACTACTTTAAGTCAATAATTGATGTTTCAAAGTATGTATTTTATTAAATATGGGCTTTCTATTTACCCTGAATTTTCTAATCTCTATTTTTGTATTTTATAATTTCCTCTCCTTTTGGATTGATGCATTCCATTTTCCTGATGATAACAGATGTCGAGCATTTTTCAGTTATCCGTTGGCCGTTTATATCTCTTCTTTTGTGAAATGTTAGTTCAGATTCCTGTGCATGTTTTAATTAGGCCATTTATTTTCTTGCTTTTGAGTGCTTGAACTTCTTATATAGTTTAGGTATTAGTGTCTTATCAGTTTTATGGTTTGCAAATATCTTCTCCCAATCTTTGGGTTGCCTCCTCACCCTATTATTTTCTTTGCTTTGTGGATGGCTTTTGATTTAAATAATTTCATTTGCCTATTTTTGCTTTTGCTGCCTGTGTTTTGGGGGTCATATTCAAATAATCATTGCCTAGAACAATCATGAAGCTTCCTTTCTGTGTTTCTTTTAGTAGACTTACAGTTTCAGTTTTTATGTTTAGAATTTTTATATTCAAGTTTGTTATCCATGTTGAGTTGATTTTGTATATGGTATGAAATAAAGGTTTAATTTCGTTCTTTTTTGTGTGTATTCAGATTTTCTAACATCTTTTATTAAAGAGACTTTCCTCAACCCAAACTGTGTTTTGAGGTCCTTTGTTGAAACTTAATTGGTTGTAAATATTTGGAGTTGCTTATGTATTGGCTTTTCCTCCTGTTCCATTGGTAGATGTATCTGTATTTATGCCTGTATTATATTGTTTTGATTATAATAGCATAATAAGATATTTTGAAAACAGGAAATGTGATGTTTCCTGCTTTGTTCTTTTTGTTCCAAATTGCTTTGGCTATTCAGGATATTTTCTGGTTTCACACAAGTGTTAGGGTGTTCTTTTTCTTTTTCTCTAAAAAATGGCATGGAAATTTTCATAAAAATTGTGTTAAATCTGCAGATTTCCTTAAAGAGTACAAATATTTTAACAACATGAATCTTTTAAATTCACAAACATGAAATAAGTTTTCAATTTTTTTTATCAATGTCATATAATTTTCATTGTAAATATCTAATACCTTCTTGGTTAAAATTACTCCTATTTATTTTATATTTTTTATCCTGTTGTAAGTTGAATTGTTTTCTTAATTTATTTTTTGCTGTTAGTGTATAAAAATGCTGCTGAGTTTTGTATGTAGACCATGTAAGCTGCAAGTTTACTAAAGTCACTTGTTAGTTCTAACAAGCATTTTGTGAAATCTTTAGGGTTTTTTTTATATGTACAATCATGTCATCAGCGAACAGAAACAATTTCACTTCTTCCTTTCCTATACGCAGGCCAAATAGATATTGAAATGTCTTATGTCTCAGAAGCAACTGGAAACCTTGAAGTGAAGGGGAAGATATATGGTGTAGGCATAAAGTTAAAAAGACGTTAGTACTGTAGGTTGAATCATTTAGTAGCAGGTAGGCCTAAAAGCAATAGTCTCTGCAGACTTTTCAGCCTTTAGTGAAGGTGGTTATCGTGGTCCAAAAGCTTGAAGCCAGGCTGATCTATGTGATATTCATTCATGTGTAACTTGAAAGTATGTGGAGTTAACAATCTAGGTGTAAACTTTGACAAATAAGAGGAGAAGTTCAGTAATCAAGATCAATTCTCTCCTCTTTTCTTCTTCTTGTTCAGGCAAGACCAATCATTCAACTTGACATGAAGCTGTAGCTAGTTCAGTGACTCACTCAACACAGTCACTTGTATTTGTTGTCTCTGCATCCCTGCTTCACTTTTCTATCCGTTCTCTGATGCTTCTCTGGGATTGCACTTCCTATTTTTATATTTCCACTAATTTATTTTTGTGCCTATGTCCATCAGTTCATTAATTCTCTGTCCTTAGTTGTTTACTTTAGCACACCTATTCAAGTTTTTTTTCATAAACAATTATATTTTTCTTTAGTTGATGTTTTATGTATTTATTTTTATTACTGTGTACTCTTTTTGATAATGTTATATATGTTTCTATCATTTTCAGTTATAATCTTTATCTGATGCTGTTGGGTTTAGGTTCTGTTTCTTATTGTTCCTGAAAGTTCTTATTTGCACTGGCTTTTTCTTTATGTATTTAATAATTTCAAATGATGTGAGCAAGTTTCTCTAAATTTGATTTGTAAAACTTGTATGAAGATTGGTTGAGTGTCTGTACCTCAAGGGTATATTTGGGCTTATTTCAGCCAGGCGTTCTAAGTTATTACCAACCTGGGAACATTTTAAGTGACCTTATTGACTGATATTTTTTCCTGGACCACACAAAAATTGTAAAATCAAATTTCTAACTGCTGAGAACAGGCTGTGACTATAAATTGTTATGGCAGCGACTTTTTTCTATCAGATTCTAGGCCAAGATAGGCACATTTGCTTGTGGTTTTGCCTTTGTCAGTAAAAAAGAATGTTTCTAGCTCATCAATTCACTTAGGGTATAGGCCTCTGAGATTTTTAACTTGAGTATGTACGTGTGTGTGTACATGCGTGGGCCCAACGTCTTGATGGTATGTGCTTATTTTCTGTCTACAGAGCCATTATTAAAACCCAACCCACCTAACAAACAAGCCTTTTGATTCATAAGATCAGCAACTGCTCCAGTTTTAGTATTAAAATTTTGATTTCCAATTCCGTCTGTTTTCGTGCCTCTGATAATTGAAATACTATATTGGGAGTTCAGCTACAATGTTAAAAAATATTGTACTTTTATATCAAACCCAGAATGCCTAAGTGTGCTTTTTCAGTTGTTCCTTCAGGCTATTTAGATAGCATTACTGCAAGAAACGGAAGTCTGTTTTCTGACATTGAATTGTGGTGCTAATTTACTGTGTTTGGGCTTCACAGCCTTGTATCAGGTAGGTTTTATAATTATTATGTATAGCCGCTAATCACGATTTCCTAAAAACAAACAAACCTGAAAACATTTAAAAATTAGAAGAGGAGCAGAATTTAAGAGGCAATTAATTATGTTGATCAAAAGCATAAAATTTGAAGACAAATAGCTTCAACTTGCTTTCTGGTGCCAAGGTTTCTGTGATTGTCTCACTATTCTCATCCACAAAAGGGAAATGCTAGTAACCGTATTTGCTTTATTGGATGGCTGTGATGATTAAATAAAGTAGTATAGTATAATTGTGTAGACAGTGACTTGCACATTAAAATGTTCAATATTTTCAATTATTATTAATGCTTTTTTACAGTCTACCTTCAGTGCAGTTCTGGATTTTCCAATTAATGTATCTTTCATAGAATATTTTGTAACCTGAATTTAACTCGCATGCTTTTTCAAACCCTTCTCCAAAAAATGACTGAAATTATAGTGCAGTAGCAATAGCATAAAAGATTTTGTAACTTTTGGCTCGTCATTACCCACATAAGTTTTGCGAGGATAGGAATATTCATGCCAACAGGAAATCTTTAAAAGATTTAGGAACTGAGTGCACTTGGAAATCATTTTAGTTTCATATATTTTACATCGAATAATAAGTTTGTGATAAGAAGCCATATTTAAACTAACAGAAAATCATTAGATGATGTATAAAATGCTGAAAATAGACGAGAATATACCACCACTTTTGAAATAGAAAATGATTTGATTGCTCTGATTAGTTAGACATATTTTTCTTGCTAAAAACTAAAGGAATTGTGTCAGGCAGAAATTGTGCTTCATATAACACTTTCTGCAAATGAACAAATGACATATCGGCAATTAGATGTACTCTAGAATACAAAGCTACACTATTCTTTCTTAATACATAATTCTGTATTTCAAAGAGAACAGGTAATCATAGAAATGTACAACACTTTTTATTATTAATTCATCTACATTTTATTTAGGTAATTAATGTCAGATCCCATAGTCTTCAAAATATACACATAATATTGTTAAAAGCAGAAGAAAAAAAAAATCCCTCAGGGGAATGCTTTGTATACTAACTCTCCAAACAATGGCTCATAAGCTATTGTTGGTATATCCTTTGCTAATAAGGAATGTCCAGAAATAAAAAGGCTGACTATGAAAGTATTTTCATGTATCACTGAAAAATTGTATGTGATTTTATTATATACATATACAAATAACATAATAAAACTTGTCATTAAGGAAAAATAATACCATAAACTATTTTTTTATAAGCTTATGTGTAACTAAAATTCTCAAACTTACTCCACCCTTCACATAAAAATATTTCTTTTTTCAGCAATGGGAAGAAATGTTTGCTTAAAATTATCCTACTAAAATCACACTAACATTAGTTAATATAAGGACATTCATTATTACAATATAAGCATTGTAAATTTTTTCTTATAGGGAAACTAACAACTTTGACTTTTTACAATAAGTGTTTTGGAGTTTAAAATGTATCGTCTTTATGTATGAATATATAAGATTATCACTATCACCATGAAATATTAAAATCTAGCCTACAATATTGTCCAGTGTCTATCCTACCACTTATAATTTAACAATATAGAGCTAACTTTATATATGCATATATATTTACAATATACAGTGTTAGTACTTAATATATGCTCTTAATTATGCTAAGTCTTTGTAGTATCAAAATGAATTCTCATGACAATATTATGAAGTAGTAGGTACTATTATTATAACTATTTTATAATTAAACCAATTGATGCCTAAAGAGGTTAAATAGCTTGAAAATATAACACATCTAGTAAGTGGTAGACCAAAGTCAATCATATTCCAGAGTCATACTCTTAATCATTATTCCTAGTTATATAATAGAGGTTATAGATAATTGGCAAAACACCTATGAAGTTAAAAATTAATGAGGTGACTTATTATGAGTAATGTAAGGGTAAACTGGAAATAGTAAGTGTAATACTTAAAATTACAACCAACTCTGAGTGAATACAGCATATTAAACATGACTAAACAAGAAGGATACTGGTTTTCCATACACAATTATAAAAAGTGCTATAAAAACTCTGTTCACAAAGTCCTTGGGACAGACTGATTTCAGCATATCGCCCTTCTAGATTAGGCTGTGGTCTTTATCTTCAGGATTCAAGGTGATCACTATAGCCCAGCCATCACATCCCACACGAGTGTCAGGATACAGGACTACTTAAAACATGAGTAAAAGAGAAAGTCCTGCCTGGTGCGGTGGCTCAGGCCTGTTATCCCAGTACTCAGGGAGGTCAAGGCAGGTGGCTTGCTTGAGTTCAGGAGTTCGAGCCCAATCTAGTGAGACCTCCTCTATACAAAAAGTAAAAAAATTGGCCAGTTGTGGTGACATGCACTGTAGTCCCAACTACCCTGGAGGCTGAGGTGGAAGGATCACCTGAACTTGGTGAGCCTTGATCAGGCCACTGTACTCCAGCCTGGATGACAGAGTAAGATCCAGACAAAAACATAAATTAAATTAATTAGATAGATAGAAAGTCAATTATCTCTCAAAAAATTTTAATGTAAAGTTCCCTCAGGTATTTTTTTTTTCTCATATATTGTTGGTTAGACCTTAGCTATACTCCTTTTTGCCATTTGTATAATGGATTTCTTTCTTTTTTATTTCTTTAAATTTGATTTTAAAGATGTGGGATACAATTCAGGGTTACATATACAAATGTTCATTATGCAGGTACCCATGTTGATGAGGTGTGCCCCCCTTCCCCACGCAGATTCCCACTACTGCCAATTTCACTTCCCTACTCCCCGCCCAGAAGATTCCTGCTACTGCCAATCCTTTTTTAAAAATAGTATTACAATAATTGTTCAGGTCTGTTTATGAGTGAGAACATATACTACTCAGTTCTTTGTTTCTGTGAAAGATCATTCAGTATTATAGATTCTAAGTTCATCCAGGTTGCTGTGAAATTCATGATTTTGTTCTTCTTCATGGTTGCATGATATTCCGTCGTGTATATATACCACATTTTTAAATCCCGTACTCTTGATGGGCAGCACAGTTGGCTCCATGTTCTTGCTACTGTGAACAATGCTGTGATAAACATACGTGTGCAGGTATCTTTTTTATAGAGTGATTTGAGTTCTTCCGGGTATAAAAAAGACATCATGTGTCCAGTTAAAATTTGGGACATTCTACTTCTAGTACTCAGAAACAACCAACACTCTTTACTAGAGTGAATATAGAGGACATTTGAACCATTCCTCTTTACTCAATGTTTATTAAGAAGTAGAAAAAAGACAGAAACTCACATTGTTTGACCATCTAATATTTGCCAAGACTAGCCTCCCATGCCACCTAGATTACTGGTTTACGGTTAGCTTACTGGTTTCCAATGTTAAAATCTGACTAGATCCTATGGCACATCTTAGGTTATTTTGGTGTCTGTGTTGGCAAACCCTTCAGAATTTCTTAGGATTTGGGGTATTAAAGGAGCATAGGATCTCCTCAAGACCTATATCATGTAGTTCACACCATATTCTTTGCCTGATATGATCTTTGTCTCATGGAGTGGATAATCAAGAATCTGAGGACATCAACCAGTTCCCCACTGCATTTTGTAGTTTTTTGTCCTTTCTGGTATTCTCACCATGCTGACTCTCATTTTATGGAAAAATTTTATTTTTATTTTATTTCATTTTAAAGATGTGGGGTACAATGCAGGATTAGGTAGATAAGTACTCATCGTACAGGTAAAGTTTGGGCCTCCCTTTGGTCTCCACATCACCTGGTTTGAGATCAAGCACACTTACTGCTGTTATGTGCCCCTCATCTTTCCTTACCCAGTAGCATCCCACAACTGCCAAACCCTTTCTTACAGTGTTATGATAAATGTTTAGGGTCTGCTTATAAGTGAGAGCATGTAATACACAGATTTTTGTTTCCGTGATAGATCACTGAGTCTGATGGACTCTAAATCCATCCAAGTAGCTGCATAGTTCATAATTTTCTCATTCTTTATCACTGCATAATATTCCATCATGTAAATGTTTCACTTTTTTTTTTATTCAGTCCACTTTTGGTGGACAGCATGGTTGGGTCCATGTTTTTTGCTGTTGTGAATAATGCTGCAGTAAACATGCATCTGCAGGTATCTTTTTAATAGAATTATTTGAGTTCCTCCTGGTATATTCCCAGAAGGGGGATTGCTGGGTCATATGGAAGGTCAATTTTTAAATCTTTTAAGAATCGCTGCATTGTATTCCACAGAAGTTGTATTTGTTAACAGTTCCACCAATAGTGTAGAAGTGTTCCCTTTTCCCCTGTGTCCTCTCCAGCACCTGATGTTTTTTGAGTTATTAATGATGACCATCCTGACTGGAGTTAGGTGGTATCTCAGTGTGGTTTTAATTTGCATTTCTTTGATGATTAGTACTGGGGAGAGAATTTACTCAGTAAATGGTACTGAGAAAACTGACTGACCACAAGCAGAAAATTGAAACAGGACCACTACCTATCACCATACACAAAAACCAATTCTAGATGGATCAAAGACCTAAACGTAAAACCTCAAACTATAAGAATCCTGGAAGAAAATGCAGGAAACACTCTTATGCACACTGGAGTAGGCAACCAATTATTGATCAAATTCCCCAAATCGAATGCCATAAGAGAGAAGTCAGACAAGTGGAACCTCATCAAATTGAAAAGTTTCTGTAAAGCAAAAGATTGGGAAAAAATATTTGTCAACTTTACATCTGACACAGGTCTGACATCTAGGGTCTTTTAGGATCTCAAATGTGCTGAAAGGAAAAAAAACACAGTCTTATTAAAAAGTGGGCAAAGAAAATGAGCACATACTTCTCAAAAAAAAGACATACAAGCATCCAACAGATACATGAAAAATGCTCAACCTTATTTTATGGAAAATTAAAGGACTTAGAATTTTCTAAGTTTACTCATAGGGAAGATAATGAATAAGCCTGGACATGTTTACCAAAAATGTATATGTAAAAGTATAACATTTTTATATTGATCAGATGGGTATACTGGCAAAATGTAAAGTTACAAATTAAGGAAACAATAAAACCCTGAAAAGTATCATCACATCACTGAGTTTCATTTTGCTTCTTGGAATATTTAAAAGGTATGAAATTATTCCAAACATAAGAGGCATAATAAGCTGGTTTCCTAAAATAATAGAATACAAAAAATAATTATATAATGAACTATTGTCTGTATTATGTGCATAATATTTATGGCCGGGCATTTGTGTCTCTTTTTTAAAAGCAAACGAATAACCGGTCTCGGTGGCTCAACCTGTAATCCCGCGCCTTGGGAGGCTGAGGTGAATGGATTGCCTGAGCCCGTGAGTTTGAGACCCGCCTGGGCAGGCGAGACCTCATCTCTACAATAAATCAAAAAATCAGCCGGGCATGGTAGTGCATGCCTGTACTTCCAGCTACGTGGAAAGCTGAGGCAGAAGGATCGCCGGAGCCCAGCAGGTCTAGGCTGCATTGGCCGGGAGTGGCCACTGCACTCCAGTCTGGGCGACTGGAAAAAATTAAAAAAATTAAAAAAACAAACTCAAAAAAATAAAAAAAATAAAAATTTTAAAAAAGCAAATGAATAACACTTCAAAGTAGTAATGAACAAACATATTCAACATAGAATTATTTTTTTCTCTAAATTTATGCTAGAAACAGGTAGATGTTAATTTATATTTCTCTATTTTACATTTTTTTAAGATAGAGAAATCAAATATGTGCGTGTATATGTGTTCACACAGTGGCTTATCTATACTAGTTCTCAATTTATTAAGCCAACAACTATTTTCTGCAATGGCCTATATACTATATACAAATGCTGCCTTTTAAAGTAATTTCATAAGTAAAGTTGTCTTAAAGTGAATTTGAAAAGTTGTCTTCAACAGTGGAAGCTGTACACATTTACTCTAAATTTAAGTTTTAAAATTAATTATTGTTTCTATGGTACAACTCGTGGAAAGGATAAGATAAAGCAAAATAGTAAAGTCTGAGTTTTGGGATCTGGGTTTCTCAGCATATAGTCCAATATTAGATACATCAAAAGTGTCCAAAAAATAAAATCACAGAGAAAGAAAACTTAGATCATCACAAGCAAGTGGGAGAAACAGGAATGAACTGTACTCGGGGTCAAAATTCAAAAGGTCACATTAGATGAAACACAAAGATATGAAGAAATCAGGGCAGAAATGTAGATGAGAAAAGGTCTTCAAGAGATGATGTATTCTTCTGGGATCTCCTCATCTTCATGAAAGATAGAAAAGAGTAAGTAAACAGCAAAATAAAAATATAAAGCAAAAGTATAATATATGTGCACTAGGGTTACTAACCTTAAATCCTTCAGATATTATATATGGGTTGTAAGATAGTAATCTCATTATGATAAAATGTGGAAAGCAGTTTTAATTTTTTTGATTATTTAAAAATAAAAGCAAAAAATCCAATTAAGTTTGTCTTTGTAAATTCCTTAATGGATTTGTGTCTGTCCCTGTTGGAGTATTGCTTTCAAGAATTAGTAAATCTGATTGGTGTAGGAACACATTTGGTCGACTCAGAAATTGCACGTGGCAAAAAAGGTAAACAGTTTTTCAGTGTTCAATATTATCAGGAAATTAGGTATAGAACATATTTACAAACCTATCCAGAGTGCTTTTTCAAATTGCTACTAAAATACAAGATTTAAGAAAAATATATAGAATCTCAGACTTGAAAATATGCTTGCCATTTCTTGGGAAGAACATCACTTCTTTACAGTAAAATTTTTCAGAGATGAAAGCCCAAATTCTTACAAGGGGCAGGTAGACACGACTGCCTCCGTGTTCACATTCATTTAAGTATGCGAGGAGAAAGTGAGAGGGAGAGAGATGGAGAGAGATACAGAAAGAGAGAGGGTACTGTGGTAGGAATACATCCAGGAACAAAAAGATTGCTGTCTTCAGTGGGGATTATAGACTATGACAGAAGATAACAAATACAATGGAAAACAGAAGAAAGTAAAGCACAGTGATCCTTTATATGAGCAGGATGGGAGTCATTGAGAAGTTTCAATTAAATCAGGAAAAGAATTGAGAGAGTTATCACACATATAGCCAAAGATATAAGGATGCATTGGGAAATAGGGATATGAACAGAGACAAGGGCAAGCCCCAAAGCCCTGAGTCTGGAGAATGCTTCCTGTAATTGCAGAACTTTGTAGAGGCAATGAAATAGGAGCAAAGTACAGTAGAAGAATAGAGTTAACACTGGACTGAGCACAGAAAGTTTTATAGGCATAGTAAGTCCATCGAAGGCAAGAGATAGTTCAGAGCAGGGCATTAGCTATATTGGTAATAAAAGGTCAGAGGTTCAGAGCAGGGCATTAGCTATATTGGTAATAACAGGTAGGAGGCCTGGAAGGGTAACTCAAACCTGTAATCTCAGCACTTTCGGAAGCCAAGGTGATGGAATTACTTGAATGTTCGAGTTCGAGGTCAGCCTAAGCAACATAGTGACACCTTGTATCTCCAAAAAATTCAAATAATTAGCCTGGTACACCTGTAGTCCCAACTACTTGAGAGGCTGAGAAGGGTAGATTGCTTAATTTCAGGAGATCCAGGCTGCAGTGAGCCATAATTGTGCCACTGCCCTTAAGTCTGGATGACAGAGTAAAACACCAACTCAAAAAAAAAAAAAAATGAGGTTGAAGTTGTAGACATAAATTAAGGTAGTCAAAGACGACTTCAAAGTTTTTCTCTTGAATCACTGGAAACATAGTTTCCATTAACTGAAGTGAAGTGGATGCTAGAAGAGTCCATTTGGAGTAGAGTAGTAGTCAGGAGTTCAATCTTGGACAGGTCAAATTTGAGATGTGATACTTCCAACTGTAGGTGTCAAGAAAGCAGAAAAAAACATAATTCTAGCATTCCAGAATAACCTGAGGATGTGCATTTAGAGTTTTTACCTTAGAGAAGGGACTTAAGCTGGAAATGGAATGTACACAAGCGACTGAGACACGGAAAGGTGATCAAGAACAGAACCCAAAGGAAATTCACAATTAACATGAAGCTGAGAGAAGAAGACAAGTCAGAAAAAAAGGATGAAAACAAGCAGCCAGTTAAATAGGAGAGAAACCAGATGTAGAAATAATTCTAGAAGCCAAATGAAGAAAAAATTTTAAGGAGAACATAGCAGTCAAATCTTCAAAAGAGATGTTGATAGGTCAAGTAAAAGAAGTGGGAAATGAATATTGAATTTAGCAATGTAGGGCCATTAAAGACTTTAAGAGAGTAATTTTAGCAGTTTTAAAGTCCTTGTTGAGACAACATAAATGAATTTAGAGAGAATGAGAATAAGAGTTGGAGACTGAATATAATAACTCTGTTGATCAATTTTAATGGAAAAGAGCAAAGAATTTAATTTTTAAAAGTGTAATTTTTTAGGCTGGGCATGGTGGCTCACGTCTGTAATCCTAGCACTTTGGGAGATCAAGGCGGGAGGATTGGTGAGTTGTTGGAGAACAACCTGGGCAACGTAGTGAGATCTCATCTTAGCAACAAAATCAAAACATTAACCAGGCATGGTGGTGCACACCTGTAGTCCAAGCTACTCAGGAGTTGAGGTGGAAGGATTGTCTGAGCCCTGCAGGTCAAAACTGCAGTGAGTTATGATTGTGCCACTACACTCAGCCTAGGTGACAAGGTGACACCTTGACTAAAAAGAAAGTTGTATTTTAAAATATATTTCTATTGTGAAATGCATACTTAAAATTAAATTAAAAGTATGTTTCCATTACAGCAAGTATTTAAAAAATTGGAACATACAGAAAATGATAAGACAATGAAATAATCAAAATAAAAATCAATGTTATACAATCATTCAATAAATGGTACTTGCCTAAATTTTAATTAATAATTATCAATCATGATAAAGCAGAAAGCTCAGGAATCAGAATGTCTTTTCTCTAAAGGAGCACATAGTAAGTATTTCAGACTTGCAGATCATAAAGTCTCTGTCC
Source organism: Carlito syrichta (assembly GCF_000164805.1). Taxonomy (NCBI): domain Eukaryota; kingdom Metazoa; phylum Chordata; class Mammalia; order Primates; family Tarsiidae; genus Carlito; species Carlito syrichta. The sequence continues at coordinate 530,741 of NW_007259912.1, forward strand.
TAACTACTCAACTCTCCAGTTGTATAATGAAAGTTTCCATAGTCTATGTAAACCAGTAGGCACAGTTGCATTTCAATAAAACTGTATATACAAAAATAGGCAGTGGTTCCTATTTGACTTGCAGGCCATAGTTTGTCCATTTTCACCCAAAATTTCTTGGCATTTAAGGTACAACTCTTGTCCAGGTAAGGTGGCTCAAGCCTATAATCCCAGCACTTTGGGAGGCCAAGGTGAGAGGAATGCTTAAATCCAGGGGATTGAGACTAGCCTGTGTAACTTGTTGAGACCTCATCTCTATGACAAAACAAAAAAATTAACTGGGCATGGTGGCAGCTGCCTATGGTGCCAGCTGAGGTGGAAGGCTCAGGAAGGCTGAGGCGGAAGGGTCATGTGAGCCCAGCAGGTCAAGACTGTGGTGGCCGTGAGTATGCTGTTGTACTCCAGCCTGGGCAATAGAGTGACTCTGACTCTTAAAAAAAAGATACTACCACTTAACTTTAGCTCCACAAAGAAGTTGAAATGTTACATATTCACATATATATCCATTACTGATACAAAATATAGTTTTCTTTATATCAATGTGTATCTTTTTTACTTATAGTGTACTTTCTACGACCTGAGTATTTGTGCTCCCCAAAATTCATATGTTAAAATCGTAACCCACGATATGATGGAATTAGGAGGTGGATTCTTTTGGGAGGTGAAGAAATCATGAGGCCTGAGTCCTCATAAATGGTTCTAATGCTTTTAAAAATAGGCTCACGTTAGGGGTAAGAGGACTCGCTAGAAACCCAAACCTACATTCATGCAATTTACCTATGTAGCAAGTTCTCATATATACCCCATAACGCTAAAATTTAGAAAAAAAAAGGCACAAGGAAGTTCTATCTTCTTTTCTGCTGTATTAGGGCATAGCAAGAAGAGTCATCTATGAGTCAAGAAGGAAGCCTTTACCAAGCACAGAATCTGCCCGTGTCTAGATCTTGGACAAAATCAATTTGCTGTGAAAAATCAATTTTTTTATATACAACTCTGTCTATGACATTTTGTTAAAGCACCTGGAATGAATTAAGATGGTACTCCAAAGTATTCTCAAATAAGAAGGTAATTTTAACAGAAGCTTTTACATGCTTGTCATATTCTTTTGTTTGTTGTACAAGGTTTGCCCCAGTACTATATACTATATATGTGTCAACTAGCAAGATATTTCCCAATGCCCCTAAAGAAACACATCTTCCCAACATAAATGCATTTGTTTAACCCGAAATCATTACAGCTTATCCATTCAAAAGAATTTCTGACGTGCTAAGCTAATGAAAATTGACTCAAAAAACTAAATAGTTTATAATAAAGAATAAGACCAGCTCAGGCAACTTTGCTATGTTTTTATACTTTGCTGTTAGTTTCTCTGTCATTTACAGAACCACAGAGCAGTGCCTCAGAATTCACACACACACACACACACACACACAGTACATTATATAATTTTTCAGTTTAAAAAAACGTATTTCCTTGAAGAAACAGCATGGAGAAAACATAGCCATAAGAGAAACTAACACTTAGAATCAATTAGGCATTGTCATCCCTTACTGGATTTGCTTGTTTTGTCAGATACAGAGATATAAGATAACAGAATTCTTAAAGATATCTCAGATAGCTCATGGAGGTATATATTTTTTTAAGTTAATGGCAATGTTACATATTGCTTTAAAGCAAAAGGTAAAAGCATAAAATCACAAAGAAAATCTTGCACACAGTAGAATGAGTACATCAACTACTTCCGAAAGGAAGTGAAGTCTGGAGTTCACTGTCTATAAGTGTTGAGAAACTGAAATTAGAAAACTTCCTGAATAAATGAAAGAAAGAACATTATTTTACTTTTTTGTGTCTCTCTTTCTTCACCTATAAATATAGTGCTCTTTTTGTTACCTGAGACTATGAAGATTATTTGAAATATACTAAGTACTATGAATGTACTCCATGTAACTTTCTCATTAATCAAAATGCAAGCTTCTTCAATCTTGGTCAATGTATTATTTTTAGAGGCTGCTGGGTACATTCGACACATATAATGACAGCCTGAGAAGTAGTTTTTTGTATTTATTCCCCCAAAACATACTCTGGATTTTAGGGCTACTTACTCCCAATTTCTGTAATTTCATGAGAGCCATGTTTGTGCTACAGGAAGTCCTTGTGAATGTTGAGCACTGGAGTTGTCTCAGTAGATCCCTAGATCATTAGACTATACCTGGAGAATACTAGTAAGAAGCTTCTTCTGTAGCCCTAGCAAACTGGGCTTTCCACTGCTGTCCACGGACAGTTCTGGAAAGTTATAAATATATAAATAAAATATGTTTACACCAAAATTTTCAAAAGTTTCTGACCTAATTCCAAATGGTTATTAGAAGAACTGAAAAATATTTCTGCTATGCCAGGTCTGTGATATCTCTTAGGACCCAGAAAAATGTATCATGTTCCTAGACTGGCAATAAGCTAGTATTGGTCTTACTATAAGACCAAGTTTTCCAACTCATAAATTCAGATTGATTATAAGTATTCAAGAAATGTACAGTTAAGTCACTTAGTGAAATATGTGGCACAACTTACTGATGCTTTTGTTATAAGTGATAAGGTGACTTGCTGACTGAAAAGAAGTCATTATGGCAAGCTTATAAATCATTGTAGAGTTATCCTTTTATCTAAGTCCATATATTATTCATATGGTGAGATATTCTATGTACATATTAATACATAGGAAAATTAATTTTGCTTTTCAGTAAAAGAACCATCTAGGTTCTTTTACTCAACAAAGATCTGTTGGAGAAAAGAATGGATTGCCATAGTTGCTGTGCCTGTTTTAGAGTTGCCACATTTTGTTGCTGTTGATGTTGTTTACCTCATTATAGTTAGGGTAAATTGGGGGGAAGGATGATTCTTGGTAAAGTGATAATTGATGCAAATTTTGGTACTTAGGAATCTGGCATAGATCTACAACAAGGAAGCAGAGTTTCTGTTTTCTCAAAGGCTACTTTTCAAATAAACTGACATTCATAGATAATTTGGACAAGAAAATTATCTCAAAATCACACAACTTAAAACCAAAAAATATGGAGGACATAAACATTATGCTCATTTGCATGACTTTTATCCTATCATTTCTATTAACATCTTAGAGTCACTTAGACGCACATTCATGACATTATCCATGCTTCATTTCAATGTATCAAAAAGAATTAATACGATTCCCCAAAGAAATATAACAAGACATGCACGCTCATTTGTTATAAATAAGCAAAAACTGTACAGTGTATCCTTCTCATTATCATGACAGTTGTTAACTGTAATATCTGCTTTTTTATGCACCACTTATTTCATTCTCCAGCTATACTTCAAGCATTGTGAAGTGATGGGGACTGAAACTGTTATCCCATTTTTCAACTTGTGGACTAAATTACATTCCATTAGGGATTCATTTGGTGAAATATTCTTTAAAGTATTTAATATATGCAAATACGTTGCAGCCTGTGCATAATATGTATCACTACAGATTAGAGTAAACTTCTCAAGTTACACCAAGCACTGAAGGCATTTTTCTATCTTCCAAGGACAGTGTAAGTTCTGCTAAGTATTGAAACTCAAGGACAAGCCATTTATGTTAGATGTGCTTTTAATTAATGTTTTCCCTAGCTGCAGCAACTTTTTCTCCAAAGAATGGCTCCAAGAGAATGAAAATGCCTTTTTTGCTTTATGTAAATATCAAAAGCCTCACCAATCAACAGAGTGCTAGGGGGAAAAAAAAAGACTAAAATAAAAAGAAACAGTTTTTGAAAAGGAGTCTGAATCAGACTTTAGATTGAATGACCTAATCAGAAGCCAGCCTAACTCCTCACCTCACGTTTAAAACAAAATTGGAAATTAGTTTCATTTTGATTTTTATATTTGGATAATACTTGCATTCATGAGAGAAAACTATAAACCTATTTTTAAGTCATTTATAAATCAAATCTCAAGTCGTATTTAGTATTATTGCCACCACAACTATATCTTCTTAATTGATATGAAGCATGCCACAAATTTTTGCAAAATACAGACCCAAATATAAACCCAAGACTTATTTAGTGTAAAGAAATTTAAACAATTTAACTTCTAATTTTTTTCTTTCTGAAACAAACTGACACAGGATCCCCATTAATTTGTGAAAAAGTATAACTTTTACAAGTTGAATGAATAATAATCAAATAATTAGCCCTTTTAAAACACAAAATTATTTCTTCCAAAATTAATTTCTGTATTAATTTCTGTACTATCTATATGTTGATCTGTTTCGACTTCAAATTTGCCAGCTATTAGCAGAAGCCTCTCACCTGATATCTACTATATAGGAAAGTATTACTGATATTAATTAAATGAAATAAAATAAACTTTGAATTTTGATGAAATAAGGTCGATATGTTTTCCATGACTCAGAGATAGTTTTTGATTTAAATTGGCAACTAGTTAGAAATCAAGATATTATATAAACTACATTTCCATTGAAATGCTAAAACATAGAAAATAGCAAAATGTCATTAAATTATGAAAAAAAGTAAAAATTGGTCAATCTCTGCTAGTGCATCTGGTTTTCCTTTAAATCATAACTTAAGAGATATTATTTGATTAGCTCAAATTCTGGCACACCTTTGAAGTGTTAATCGGGAATTACATGAAAATCTAGGCCAGACACTGTTGCTCATACCTGTAGTGGTGGGAGGATCCATTGTGCCGAGGAGTCTAAGGTCACAGTGAGCTATTATCATGTCACTGTACTCTCGTCTGGGAAACAGAGAGAGACCCTGTCTCTATACAAAAGAAAAAAAAAATCTGTTTTGGCTTTGTTCACTTAGTATATAAAGTCCGGATCGGCGACAATTCAACAATTGACCTGTTGTCATTCTAATGTTTAGAACTAACTTTTAAAACAACTCTTTTCCACTCTGTTCCAAATCAGCTCTTCTCTTTCTCCTTCCAATTGACTATACTTTACGGTGACAAAATATATCCAGCGAAGTATATATACATGCATAAAAGTGGGTTGTGAAAACTTAGTAATTTAGTGACCAAAAATACAGTATCATAGACTTAAAAAACCAAAAAAACAAAACTGAGGGTGCTGAGTATTTAGCCTTGAGTTTCAATAATCTAAGCAGTAGGAGACAAAGAAGTTGTGATTTTATTACTACTAATTCCCAAGTAACAAAGTGACTGTGGACAAAAATGCACTTCTGAGTAACAGAATTGAAGATGCTGATCAGCTAAGCCCAAGGACATAGTTTGTGCAAACAAATGCAAGCATACAACCAAACTGTTAGCAAAGATTGGCTAGAATTAGATGTCGATGTTTGACAAGTATGAAGGTTCAGATGATAAAACAACAGAATACAATTAAAGGGGAAGTAGATAAAGGTGAATTTAGGAGCAGTTAAAATGCCCATTAAGACAGTTAAAATTGCACTGAAGAAAATGAAACATTAGCACTGTGCAATATTGAATCACTGATATGAAGAACAAACCTGTAAAGGTTTTCAGAATGCAGAAATATAAATGTGCACAATGATATACTATTCATAAGAAAATGTAGAACTAATTAAGAATACATTCTCCATAAATATAAATGGTAAAATTATGTATATTAAAAAATTCCTTCAGCTGAAAAAGAAAGAGTATACAAAATCAAAAGGATTCACCACATTCTTAGAAAACATATTTTGCAGAGAGTCACATATTTACACCATGGTGAATTTTTAGTTATTGTAAAAAGGAAAATATATATTAATTACTCTGTCAGAAAAAGATATTATTTATCAAGGAAGAGAAATTAGAGTTTTTACTGTAATGAAACTAGAATTTATATTTTCCACAATAATACCCATTCACTCATTATAGTCATCTTTTATAATATATTTGAAGTTTAATATAAAAATCAAAGAAAAATCAAAATTTAAAATCCAAGAATGAATAATTTTGGCATAACAAAAGACTGTTACACATTCCCTATTATTTAATCTTCAAGACAGATAAAAATGCTAATGACTTGTGGAACATCACATTGAAAACGTATTCATAGAAGAAATTACAATATAGAAATGAAATTTGCAATGGCAAGCAATGTGCCATTAAAATAACAACATTATATGACTTTATATACTATATAATTTTATGTTTGATGCACAAATAATAATATTTTAATAAAACTAATTGCATAACTGAGCCCATATGGACCAAAATTTTACTCTAGGTGAAAAGAGTATGGTTGATTTTTTTTTTTTAATTTCTGGCCTATTGGCTTAATTGTTTTATTTCAATAAGTATGTCATATGTAATAATAGAATTCAACAATGACATGTTATTGGCATAAGGAAATAGTTGTAATATAATATTATAAAATTGTACAGCTATGTAAACAAACAAAACGCTGATCTACTCACCAAAATTTCAGTGGTAATTGCCTCTGTATCAGAGGCATAATGAGTGTTTGAACCACCTGGAGATCTTTTTTAAATACAAATTCTGATTCAGCTGGTCTGAAATGTAGATTAATATTCTTCATGCCTGACAATCTCCCAGGTGATGCCAATGATGACACTGATCTGAGCATTATACTTCAGGACACAAGGACTTATATGGTGTGTTTAAAGATAATATTTCTGCTGCTTTATGCTTTTTTGTTTTAATCACAATTTTTGGTAATACATAATTTATATTTACTATATTTTTATAGTGAATTTGTATCTACATTTTATATTTACTATAAATCTATTATTAGATATACATTTAAACACAACATATATAACCATTCTTTTTCTTGTATCCTCTACAATCTTTACGAAAATTGGAAAAACTGATTCTGTTCTAACAAATTATGAGCTTCCAAAGCTTTCCACGGTAATCTGACAGACACATGTAGTTAGTTAACTGAAATAATCATATAAAATTTGGAGATCTTGGGAGGAATTTGTAAGGTATTCTTGGGTAATCCAGGGTTTTTTGTTGAAATTTTAAATAATCATGTGTCTTAAATCTTGGGTTCATATATTTTGAAATCAAATATATTAATGTATCTAGAGTATCATTTTTTACATAAAAATAATGTCTCAATTATAATGAAAAATGTATTGAATATATAAGTTTATAATTATGGCAACATGAGTCAGCTAGGTATTCAGCTAAAGACTACCCATTTAGAAGAGATTAACCTATAATTTTAAAATATAGACTGTGATTTAATTTTTCCCCATTTTTATGCTGTTGACAGGAGTCATTAGTTTCCAATCTGGTGTTTTTAAATTGAAGAATAGAACACTGAAACTGAATATTTATAATATTCTTACAGGTTTTCTAGAGAAATTTTCTTTTAATGTATATATGAACATATTGTTAATATTGTATATTTTCCTATTAGGCAAAACAAATGAGAATTTTCGAGGGTAGTGAGAGTAAAAATACAATTGCATAATTTAGTGACATGAGTCAAAATAAGAAGTCTTACCAAGCCAAAAAAAAAAAAAAAAAAGAAAGTTTAGTTCTCATCCTTTGTACCACCAACTAAGCTATGCTGCCTTGCCTCCTCAACTTTCCTTCACAAATGTTGGATTTTTGGATCTCGTTTGAAGACTCTACTTCATCAACATCAGATATTGTATGATAGTCTTGAATTTTGCTGTTAGTAAATGTCTAATAACATACTTCCCCATATATAAAAAGAGATTATTTAGTTGATTGTTATTAAGCAATAAAACAATTAATTTTAGAGTTGTTTTTACATAGTCCCAATTTTTATATGGTTAGAACTGTAAATTTTTAACACTTCTTTTCAGACTTTTCTCATTATACAGAAATAAAAAAACTCTTTTCTTGCCACTTTAAGACATAGTTATGATTGATTGCTATTATTAGTCTTCCTTCAGAAAAATTCAGGAGAAATCTTCTGGCTTAGCAAACCTCATTATATGCAAAATACTGAGGGTTTAGGTGTTAATTAATGAGTTTTTAAAACACTAGGAAAGTGTTCTTATATGGTTCATTCATTTTCAATTTTCATTGAAATTTTCATTAAAATAGTGCATATTGAAAATTTAATGAGCTTCTGTAAGTCTCTGGAAAACCATAACAATATATAAATATATCAATAACAGTTTAGGTTTGAAAAATTGTTTTTGTTGAATCATTTTCAAACAGAAAAATATCAAAGTTGAAGTTGTGTTACTATTGTATGAATTCTAAAGTTGACAGAGGAATTTTATGTATCCTTATATCCTTTGTGAAGATTTTAATGGTTTGTTTTTGGCCTTGATGGTGTACATCTCAAAGCTTTTTGTGAAATATTTTTTATCCACCCGTGTTTATCTATGTGCAGTATTCCCAAAGGATATGTGATCTCTGGGGTTAAAAAGGAGAATAAAATATTAGGAGTGCACAGAAAGTAGTCTTGAGGATTACTTAGGATTAAAACTTTAAGATTCTGAAGGAAACAGGCATTGAATTTTACAATGATTATTTCAAAAACTTATTTTTATCTGATATTATAAAAAAGAAAGTTTTAGAAAATTTAGAAGGAAAAGTAAAAAACTGAGTAAATAAAAATCATTTGCCAATTTTTTAGTGATCAACAAAATGATATTATTTTAATTTGCCATTCTGTATGGTAGAAAGATTGAATATTATTAAGATTATGTTTGGTTACTTATATTTTATATTTAAAGTAGTCTATATAGAGTGACACGCATGAAAATGGCAGATTTAAGGATCTCTGAAAATCTGTCTTTTTATAAAGTCAACTAAAAAGCTGGCAACAATTCTCAGAAGCAACTTTCTCATGACAGCTGAAACTAACCAAAGCCTTGCAGCAACTCATGGAGTATTTATTCAAGGAAAAGGACTGAATTTCTGTAAGAAATGTGAGTTTTATGGAATTTAATCTTATTCTGGTTCCCTGTTCTCAAGTTCAGCACTATCCTTGGTAAAAATAAAACAGCCTGCATTCTAGAAACAGGACGAAATAAAAGAAACCAAGAGTTCTCTCAAAAGCTCATTCCTAGAGAATTGTCATTATTTGATCTGTCAGGTAGTTACCTGGAAGTTTCTATTCATAAGGCCTTTTTTTAAAAAATTGACCTGAGTAGAGTTTGCTAAGCATAAAAACTTCTCCCCAGGGGTTGTTTCTCAAATAAATGTATAGGCAAGTATTTAAAACTTTGCAGCTGCCTGCGGCAATGTAGAAGGAAGTCAAGTCAAAAGTCAGCGATGAATAGCCAAAATGCTTAAAAGGAAAAGCTGAGGAATGTGATGTTCATTAGATCTTTGAAAAACTACTGTATATTCTTGGGAATATAGAAAGCCATTCATAAGTATAGGGCTTTGAACATATTCAAGAAAGATTTAAGAAGGCGCTGTGCTTTCATGACTGTCTGATTATAAAGTTCTACATAACTGGAAGGGAAGGCTAAGGCAGAGTTGTAAATTAGTTGACTGACCGAGTGTTAAATGCAAGCGCAACACACATACACACACATACATACATACACACACGTAACTGGGAAAGACTGAGAAATTAATTGTTTGCAGCCATTTAAGAAAACTTTGTCAGCTGGGCTCGGTGGCTCAGCCTGTAATCCCACGCTTTGGGAGGCTGAGGTGAGTGGATTGCCTGAGCCCGTGGGTTCGAGACCTGCCTAGGCAACTTGGTGCGACCTCATCTCTACAATAAAACAAAAAATCAGCTGGGCATGGTAGCACATGCCTGTAATTCCGGCTACTCAGAAGGTTGAGGTGGAAGGATCACCGGGGCCCAGCAGGTGGAGGCTGCGGTGGCCGGGAGCGGCCACTGCACTCCAGTCTGGGTGACAGAGTGGACTCCAACTCAAAAAAAAAGAAAAAAGAAATCAATAACATAAATAAATTTAGAAAGTTCAAATATGTGTGAAAAATAAATACGAACTACTAATTAACAAATGGGTCAAAGAAAAAATAAGAAGAAAAATGTAAAAATACTCTGACATTAAAAGTTTTAAAAACATACAAAAGTAATAGGATTTAGCAAAAGCATTATTTAGTGTGAAATTTATAAGCTATAAGTGTTTTATAAAAGAAGAAAGTTTGCTAAGCAATGGCTTAACTTTCTACCTTAAAAACCTAGAAAAAAATAGCGAAAAGTAAACAGTATAAAAAAAGATTAGAGAAACACACAATATAGAAAATAGAAAAAACAATTGTGAAATCAATAAAACCCAATTTGATTATTTAAAAAGTTTAACACAATTTAAACCTTTGGTTAGATTGACCCAAGAAAAAAAGAGAGTGAGAGAGAAAAGCCTAAAATTACTAAAATCAAGAATGAGAAAATATAACTTCCAATCTTAGAACAATACAAAAGATTATAATGAATACTAGGAACATTTGATATCAAAAAATTACGTAGCATAGTTGAAATGGATAAATCTCTTGCCACACACAAACTACCAAAACTACCCCATGAAGTTATAGAAAATCTGAATAGACTTATCACAGTAAAGAGATTAAGTTAGTTCTAAACAATTAAAAGTCCAGAACCAGAAGACTTCACGGGGGAATTCTACCAAATGTTCATAAAATAATTACCTTCAATTCTCTTCAACCCTTCCGAAAAAAAAAAAAAAAAAAAAAAGAACAAAAGTAAAAGGGGAAACCCTTTCTAATTTATTCTAGGAGGTCAGTGTTGTCCTCATATTCAAACCAGACAAAGATAACACACACACACAAATTCAAGTCAATATTTCTTATGAATGTGCAATAAATGCAAAAGTCATTAACAAAATACTATCAAAATGAATCTAGCAGTATATAAAAAGGGTCATACAGCATGACCAAGTGGAATTTATCTCAGGAATGCAAGATTTTCTCACATATAAAAATGAATAAATATAATACACCATGTTAATAGAATACAAAACTACAAAGACAAGATCATCACAATAGACTCCAAAAATTATTTGACAAAATTCAACATTCTTTATATTCATGTTTGAGGTATAAACACTCAACAGCCTAAAAATATAAGGAAGCTTCATTAACCTGATTAAACAAAGCTGCAAAAAACACAGATAAATTCATACTTAATGATGAAAGACTAGATGTTTTTCCCCTAAGAACAGGAAAAAAACAAGAATGTCTACTTTTACCATTTCTAATGTGTACTGGAAGTTCCAGCCAGGGCATCCAGTTTAGAATGAAAGAAGTAAAATTGTCTCGATTTGAAGATGATATGAGCTTATATATAGAAAAACCTAAATAATTCACACAAAAGCCTTTGGATCAAATACATGTGTCCAGCAAGATAGTAGAATACAAGATCAATATATAAAAAATCAGTTGTATGTCTATACAATGGTAGTTGAAATAATCTGAAAATGAACTCAGGCAATAATTCTATTTACAACAGTATTGAAAGGAATAAAATACTTGGGAATAAACTTAACCAAAAAGTGCAAGACTTGATCATTGTAAAGTACAAACCATGCTGAAAGAAACTAAAAAAGATCTAAATAAATGGAAAGCCATCTTGTGTTCATAGATTGGAAGACTTAGTATTATTAAGATAACATAGTCCCTTTTTTTCCTTGAAATTCAATGCATTATCTGCCAAGATTCCAACTGCTGTTTTTTCATAAATAATCTGGTTTTAAAATTTACATAAAAATATAAGAACACAAAATAACCAAGACAATCATAAAAAAATAAGAACAAACTTGGAGGATTCATACTACCTGATGTCAATTCTTACTACAAAGTTACACAGTAATTAAGACAGGTAAATATTTGTGATTTATATATCTGATAAATGTCCAATATCTGAAATATATTAAGAATACTTAAAATACAATAATAAGGCAAAAACTCAATTGAAAAAGGATCAAAAGGTTTGAATATATAATATATATTTATCCAAAATAAACATGAAAATCTAGTTAATTCTTAATAGAGATATACAAATCAAAACTGTAAAAAAAACCCTCCCACTTCACAAACTCTAGAATGACTATAATTTCTTTAAAAAGAGAAAAACAATAAATGTTGGCTAGTACGTAGAGAAAGTGGAACCTTCAGGCATTGCTGGTTGGACTGTGAAATGGTATAGCTACTGGGGAAAACAGGCAATTTCTTTAGAAATTAAATACAGAGTTACCATAAGACATGCCATTCCTAGGTGTATATGCAATAAAATTTAAAAACATGTTCACACAAAGTCTTAAACGTGTATGTGACTAGCAGTATTATTCATAATGGCCCAAAGTGGAAATGGAAAGGTCTATTTACAGAATAACGGATTTTAAAAATGTAGTGTAGTCATACATTTGAATATGATTTAACAATAAAAGCAAATAAAGTACTGGTGTGTGCTACAACTTGGATGAACCTTGAAAATAGTATACTCTTAAAAGAAGCCAGACAGAAAGTTCACATATTGTATGAATTCAGTATATGAAATGTTCAGAATAGGCAAATCTAGAAAGACAGACAGGAGATTAGTGGTTGACAGAGGTTGGGACTGAAGGGGAATGAAAAATGAATGCTAAGAGGTTCTGGGTTTCTTTTTGAGGTGATGCAAATTTTCTGAAATTAGACCATGGTGATTGTACAACTCTGTGAAGAAAAACTACTGAATTGTATGCTTTAATTGAGTGATTTTTATGGTATATGAATTGTATCTCAATTAAAAAAAATCTTTAAGCATTAGAACCAAAGTGAAACAACCACCCAGCTTCTGGATGTCAGATATTTCTTTTTTTCATACTATAGGCAGATCATTTTTAGAAAGCAGAAAATGGTATTTCAAAAAATTTGAAATGTATAGTCCTATTTTCATAAAGATTAGACATAACTACAATAGTCTCTGCATTTCTAGAAAAAAATTCTCTATATATTTCCTGTCCATGTTTTACCTCTAGTATTTATATATTTCCATTACTAAAAATGTATTAATTTATAAGAACTCTTTCTATATTTATTCATCTTCCATATAGACTGATAGCATATATGCCAATGTATCATTCTTTCTCTGTTTATTTTTGCTACATATCTAGATTAGTGTGTTTTATATTTATAGCTATAGATGTCTTTTTATTAATTTTGGCCCTACTCAGTAAGAGACTTTCTTTCTAAAGTGAGGCAACCTTGGGCTCAGAGATAAAACCTTTATTGTGTATTAGATTGTTGTTCCTCCTATTTGTTTTTTTTTTCATTTTTTTCTAAAATTGTTGTTTTCTCTATATAAGTATCTTTTAAAGTCAACCATCCTCGTTCTTCTTTTTATGGCTTGCTCATAATATTTATATCCTTCTTTTCCTTGGGTTTTGGAAAAAATATTGTTCTTATCTTTGAAATCATTGATTTGTTTTCTACAGTATGCCATCTGATCTTTAAAATATTCCTTAAAATCTCAACTGTATCGAAATTTGAACTCATTATCTTACAACCCACCCCTAATTCCCATTGCCTACATAAGGGCTGCTTTCTATTCAGTGCCGGGTGATCCTAATCAGAAACTTTTGGCTAGCTTAGTTTCAGGTTTTATTATCTTTAGATACTTTTCTCCAAGTTGCAATACACAATGAGACCCTCAGTTCTTTTCACCATCCTATCTCACCTGCAGTTTATTTTTCAGACATTCCTTTAGCTTTCAGAATCTTTTTCTATGTTTTGAAAGTTCTTTTATATACTCTCTACTATTTTCTTCAGTCATTTTAATAAAAATTAAGAAAAAGTGGCATAAAAGTCAGATTGTCTCTTAGCAGATATTAATTTTGCTTATTTTCTCACATCGTCTTGCAATAGATAGTGTAAAGCAACCAGAATTGCTCTATTTCCCATTTTCTTAACTGGGAATATGCTAAATTACAATTACAATGGGGTGTCTGAACCCCGCTCCCTCTGGCCAATACATTGCCATTGAATACATTTGAAATGTGGTGCTTCCCCCAGGGAGAACTCAAGCGAGGCTTGTAGGTTTCTGATCAGATCATGGGCTGGAATTCAGCCCCGGCTGACCTTGTCAGCCATGCATTTGTGCTGGACATCCTTGCACAGCATTACTAAGTCGTCTTTTTTTAATATAATCTTCAAAATTCAACCAAATGCCACATCTTGTTTAATTATGTTCTTATAAAATGCCAATCTTCAGTAGCTCATGCTATTTAAATTTATCAGACACACCTTTCATATATAAAATATTCATTTATATATTAATATACATATGCATATATAGATCTATATATAATTTGTACACTTGTCTAGATATCAAGCTTCCCTTATAACAAGAAGGACTTTCTATTGTTTTTTTCATGTTGGCATTTAATCAAGGTAGATGCTCCAGTAACGGGAAACCGTTGAACTTTCACATTAAGCTCCTTAAGTCTCCTCATTCATTAATATATTTTCTTTGGACCTTAGGGACTCTTTGTCACAGCATGAAATTTAAAAATAAATCAAGTTAGAGAACTTGAACTTCACAGCATGAATCTATGGCTACAGGTGACTGCCTCTGCAAAGATGATACTGTTCATCTCCTGTTTCTATGATATTTTCTACATGTCAGTGCTGTTCTAACTTCTTCTCTTGTTTGATTCACTTTATACAATAGACTCAGCAGGTCCATTATTATTATTAACCCAGGTGTATAGTTGAAGGAACTGAAACATATAAACACTCATGTAATATCTTGAAGGTCACAAAATAGGAATGGATAGGGCCAAGGATTTTAAAATAGCAATCTAGCTCAGCCTTGAGTTCCTAGCCAATATGATGCTCTATCTCTACCTAGGACAAGTTCTTACTCTTTGCATCATGAAAACCATACAGAAAGCTACAGTACATCATTGTATTCTGCTTTGAGAAGTTGTGGCTTCTTTTCCATCATCCTGAATACATTGTATAGAAAGAGTGTACTGGATCTTATATTATAAGCTAGTATACAAAATTAACAAATATGTGTCAAGCAGTATGTATATGCTTGAAGCTGTTACAAGTATTTAACACATAGGATCTTATTTAATATGAAGTACATAAGACTAGTATCATTCTCCTTTTTACCAATATAAAAAGAGCCTCAGAGTTGAAGTCAACCATGTACATGATTGGCAGGTGCACTGGAACTTAGCTTTATTCTATTACCTATTGGTGGGAGAATCAACCGATAAGACTCACAAAGTCTCCTGGCCTAGATCAGGAATTCACTCGACTTTAATCCAGTGCATTGTTCCTGTGTTACACCCCTTTCTTGTTATTGAGTATGTTTCTCCCAAATCACAGCCTCAGGCTTTTCTCAGCAGCGTTACATGAAATTTTGTTTTATATAATCCAGAATGTTATTCTGTCAGAGTATGCTGTTACAAGATTTGATTTAGTAGCATATAGTAGTGTTTATTCAATCATTTGAACAAACATGTATTTAGCGTCCCCTATGGGAAAGTTGAGATGTTGAAGTTATGATCTAATAAAAAAAAGGTCGACAAAGAGCAGGATATGCATTAATTTGCATTGCCTTTTAAGTACATTTTTTATAATTAATTGGCATTATTATGAGGTAGGTTTTCTGAGGATTAAAACGGTGTCTTTTATCTTTATAATTTCTGAGACTATCAATGAGAATCAGTATAGAAATGGAAGGAGTGTGTGGCTCAAGAGTCCAGTGGATCTCTATGGAAAACAGTTCTGTCACCTAATTAGCAGAAAGCAAGTTAGTTCAGTTTCCTGTTGGATAAGAGTAGTAATACTTGAAAGGATTTTAATGAGAATTAAATGAAATAATGCATATGAATTGCCTACTGTAGTACTTGACACACGGCCATTTTTCAAGAAAACATTAATATTATTAATTATTATTACAGGTGTTGAATCAATATGTGTTAAATGAACCACAGCGGAGTGTGATCAGTGCTATCATCAACATTAATTGTAAAGTTTTGTAAGATCATTTAATTTCTAGGGACTAGTTGTGCCTAAATGGGAAGGCTTCAGCATGCAGTTGACTTCTTTGGTAGGGTCCCCAAAGGTAATGTCTGCGAATCAGAAAAAGGCAGGAGAAAAAAAGCACTTTAAAAAAAAAAAATTGTCTAAAGAGCATATTCAGAAGTCCCCATGTCTATGACAACATTTTTTGGTGCTGGATAATTTTGTGGACATAATTTCTTTAGATAACATGAAGAAAAAAACATCAGGCAAATCTCAGGGGAAATGTGATAATTGACACACTTCTGGACTGAATGCTGGAGTTTAACCTTGCTTGATGATAAGCTGGACCCCTCTAAGATATGCACATTCCTCCCCAACCCTAAGAATGTAGCTGATAACTGTGCTATGAAATTATTTTTGTCAGATGCCATTCAACGCATTTGTATCTGTGTCATCTGTCACAATTTGCCTGAAACTCTCAATGAGGAAGAAAACGCCAACTTTGAAATCTGCTTTTAAATTAAGTTATTAAGATACCATTTCTTAGCTTCCTCTGTAGCCATCCATGCTTTATTTTATCTCCACTATATATATACTGCAGTAAATGGGGTAATTATCAGGTTGCCCACTGAAGGCCTATTTTAAATGATATATAATCATACTGTTGCAACACATCATTTTAAAGTTATCACTTTCTTAAACTTATGCAATATTATCTAGGGTGGGAGTACTTACTGGATAAAATTAGAATTCCCCAACCCTTTTCTTTTTAAACCAAAGTTGAATCAGTTTTGAGATGAAAATGTTAACTTTTTCCCCCAATGTATTTCTTTCAAATTGTATTTCCTCATTGCATGGGTACATGAAGAAAATTAAGGAACAACTTACGAAAGTTTCTTGTACCTTAAAAGTCAGGCTGTAAAAAAAAAAAAAAAAAAAAAAAAATATATATATATATATATATATATATATATATATATATATATATATGTATACATATATATATACACACATACACACACAGAAAATTCAATTTAATGTTATTTCCCACTCTTACTTTACTCTTACTTTTGAATCTATCTTTCTGAATTGCCTCAGTTTCTTTCCAAAAAAAATAACCTAGACCATTGGTAAACATCTAGACCATTGTAGTGATATACAAGGACTAACAATTAAGTTCATGAACTCATCCTAGAAAAAGTACTACATAACTAATTGCTGAATATCACTGTGGTCACCTTTGAAGTACTCCCCTTGGGAAGTTATGCACTGATATCAGCACTTGGTTCACCCACAAAAGCAATTTGGGAACTTTTTTCTGGAATGACCATCAGAGCTATTGTCATATTACTCCTGATATACTGAATGTCATCAAAATGTCTTCCTTTCAATACTGCCTTTATCTTCAGGCAAAGGAAAAAAGATATTGGGGGCCAGATTAGGTGAGTAGGGAGGAAGTTTCAATAAAGTTTTTTGTTTATTACCTAAAAACTCCCTCATAGACAGTGCCATGTGAGCTGGTGCATTGTCATGATGCAAGAGCTCCTTCAGGGCCATTTTTGCACACACCTTTCTCATGCCAAGATTTTCAGTTAAGATTTTCCCAACTGTTTCACTATCAATGTTTAGTTCGTCTGCTGTGCTTCTCATAGTCAGCCCACCATTTTGACACACAATCTGACAAATTTTTGCAATGTTTTCATCAGTTCTCCCTGTTACTGGCCACCCTGATTTCTCTTTATCAGTGATACTTTCTCTCCCCTCAGAAAAGCATTTAATCCCCATTTGTACACTGCCAATTTCTTTATGGTATTATTCCCATAAACTTGGACTAACATTGTCTCTGATGTCACTTCCACTCTTGCCAAGTTTAACAAGAAATGTAATGTTTGTTCATTGCTCTAATTCAAGCTTCATTGTTCTCACAGTAGCACACAAAAACATGCAACAACAATAATGAATGCCACTCAGAAAGACACCACCATATGTTGACATGAACACAGCTGTGAGACACTTGATATATCAAGGTTATGAAACCTTACTGAGTTGTTTGTACAGTGATGCCAATATAAACACACAGTGGCAAATTCACAAACTTAATTGTCAACCTTGTACACTAGATATCCAAGAGCAATAGAATGTTGAACTAATTGAACTGAAAGAACACACAAGAGAAGAGATTAACCATTTTATTATAAATTCAAAAATTTTAATTTATTATAATAAGCATTTGGCATTTGGGTAGTATTTGAAATAGAGTGTCTCCAAACTCTGTTCAATTTAATTTTAATAAAACTGACAACAGTGGTCACTTTTTAATGTTATTGAAGTTTGGGAGTTATAAAGTGGATAGATTTGGTTCTGAATTTGAATAACATTTGCTTATTTGTACAAGAACATCTTTCAAAGATTTCTGGAAAAGAAAGTATAATTTGGAAAAGACTACACACATATCTTCTGTTGACAGAACGATTGTTATCACAAAAGAAGACTTTATTTTTCTGTTTTCTATTCTTTTCTTCCCAGGACACTAATTGCACATATAATTTGGTGCAAATATAGAGGCTTATGTTACAATGGTCCCATGGCAAGGAAATATACGAGCCTAAGAAGGCAATGTTACTTTATTCTAAATAGGATGAACTCAACAGATGTAAAACAAGTTTTTGGGGCTCTTACTCTGATATAAAATCTAAACACAATGATGACCAGCAGGTTACGCTGCCATAAAAAGGACACAAGGAACTAAACACAAGAAAAATACCAGATAACTGAATCCTACAGTTTGCACTGTCAACAATTAAGTCTCACCTCTGTTTTCCTTGCATCTGTGCTGCAGAATGTTGTATCCAGTGCCAATATCACACAATGCTAAAGAATGATTTTACTTCAGAGATCCATAAGCCACCTGTCCCAGCTGTACTCAATTGGAGGCAAGAATAAGATATCTTTAAATATCAGAGAATATGTTATGTGGGGAAGAGAGAGAGAGAGATAGCAAGCAAGAAAGATAATACTTTGAGGTACCATTTGAGTTCTGCCATGACTCCCGAGTTTTAAAGTATCAGCATCGTCACTATGCATATTGAGTAGGCAGAATATCAGGTCATTTCCAGACACAGCTTTGTTTGGTTGGAAAACATATAATAATTACCAGATCAGATTACTCATCAGTAAACACTGATTAGAATTATGATTAGCTTTAAATTGATTGCATAAAATTACAAGTTTTAGTTACTCTCCTCAACTCTTGAGTTTTATCATTTTTCTGCATTGACTAAAATTCCAGTGCTATGTTGGACTCTATCATCTTAAGTGGGTAACATTCTCATCTGCTTTTCTCCCTGCCATTTTTAAAATTCATCTATCTTAGAAGCTAAAATAAACTGGAAATACTAATGTTTTAATTTTGGTAGATTTTAGAGCTATTGTCATTAATATAAGTGGATATTGCCAGATTGAAAGTATATTTAATAATGTAAATAAGTAGAAAATTAACACATGAAAAAAATGAGTCTTTTCCAAGAGTTAATTCAATCCAGTGATGACCAATATGGCAAAAGTTTGGGTCACCCCTTAACCTTTCTATGCTCCTCATACATCTGTCACTGTCATATACTAGAACATTAGCTATTTTCATTGTGCTATGTTTTATAAGGTCACTTGTGCTTCACACATTCTCAAGGAGCCTACATAAAATATTTTGTTTAATTAGCTCATTAACAGCTATCAACTGTTAAGTACTCTGTGTGACTTTGAAAGTCAACTCGGTTCAATTAATTCATCAAGCAAGGATGATAATCCAAAATGACTAGTTTGTATATATAGAGAAAGAGCGAGAAAGCTTGTTCAATTGGCTCATGACTGTTCACACTAATGAAACATAGCTTCAGAGAATTTAATGGATAGGCATCTTGTAGCAGATCATTCAATATGGTGGATAATGAGAAAATAGATTCAAGAGTCGATTTGATATATATCAGAGCACGATATTTACTACTAATCTGAAAATTAGCAATGCTGCAAAGCACTGTTAATCATGGTCATCTGGCCCCCATTCTTAGAAAGATGTGAATGTTGTCATAACCCTCATACTGATGCAATACAGCAACCTAAAGCAGACCTGATCTCACTTTAAAAGCTTCTGCATCACATAGAGTGGAGAAGTAATTAACGTGTTGGCTCTTAGCAAGTTTATTATTTCTGTTTTGAAGAGCATTATTTTCAGATTCTGGTGAATTAGAGTAAATCAAGGATTTGCTGGAGAAGACGTAAAACCCCGAATGTAAAATTTGAATTACTGGCATGAGCCACATACACTTCCTTTTAAGATTGGCCAAGTAGAACCATGATCATTAAAGCTGGTACCACTATTTATGATCTGAAGGATATTCCATGATCCAATTTGCTTCTCCCCATGGCATTGTGATATAAAAAGAACTACTAATATGTACTCATTTTATAGTTTTAAAGAAACTAGGGTTAAAAGAAATCTAAATGACTTATCCCAAGTTACAAATCAAAGAAGTGGCAAAACTAGGATTAGAATTAATATTTTTGACTCCAAATGACATACTTTTTATGATACTCTAGTAAACTATTGTCTATTATTTGCTGATATAACTTTATAATTTGCTATTGTTTTTGTTCTGTATTTAGCTTGAAAAAATAAAGTGACACACATAGAGACACTTTATATAAATTTTGGATGAATCATAATTAAACACTTCTGTCACAAGCATTGCGCTAAAATATTTCCATGAATTATTCTGCTTAACCTTCAAAATACTTCTGTTAGGAAAATACTGTACTTTTCCTCAGTTTGAAAAAAAGAGGTAAGCTGCATTTTAAATAGATTGCCTTTACCAAAGTAAAAGCTGTTAAGTGGCAGAAGCCATATTTTAATCATAAACAAACTCCAACTCCCAGCTTATTTAGCATTATATAATACTGCGTATACCATATATAGATATTTCCTTGTCTTAATATTAGACTTCCTATAATTTACTATGAATTCAAAATCATTGTTCAATTATCTATTATAACTTATATTTTCATGTTTGATTTCCCAGAAATATTTGAATCATTTTAGTATAAATAGGAAAATATACAACTAAACCTTTTAAGATTAATGTTTTAGAAATCCCAAAGCATATTTATTTAAATTTTTTTTTTCCCAAAAATGCTAATAGCTTTTTTGAGGACAGTCGGAACTCTTACCATTTGCTATTCAATAATGTCCATTAGCATTTTTATATTACACTATAATTACATTTTTATTTCAGAAACTTTTGAAAGTCCACCTCCTTCAAACATATCTCATGAAAAAAAGGCGTCAGTAATCTTTCATCAAGACCTTTATTAACATTAGGGTTTTATCTTTACAGACTTTTTTCCTAAGCATGTATGCTATAAGTTAAGGCATATTAAGATCGCAACATTAGTTTGAGGTCCAATAGCCAAAGATTGAATCCAGACAAAGCGACCAGTTGTTTCCTTTCTTCGAATAAATTGAAAATGTTTATTTGTGGAAAACACTCTTAGTTCATGGGTGACACACAAAAATACACATTGGACTATAGCTTGCTAAATAATACTCTTAACTACTGCTTTACCCTGCCTTGAGAAAAAAAGCAAAACAAAAACAAAAACAAAAAACAAAGAGCTTTGCTTCGACCTTATTGTTTCTTAAGATGCCTGTCTGACCACCAGTTAGAGATATCAGGTCTGAGGTTCTTAAGGGGAACAGGTGACGTGATTTGAGGTACAATAGACTGCATGAGCCAAAAAATATATTTAATATAAAAAAGGACTTTAAAGTGTGGGTAAAACATCGTTCGCTTTAACTTTATCTCCTCCCAAAAGTAGTCAAGTAATGATCATTGTGCGGACATTTATTGCTGTTTATGACCGCCTACTATGCTGCCACTGTATGTAAGTTAATTACTTGGTACAAAACATGCCATAAAAGAAGAGTGTTGTTCAGGTTTAAGGAATCCCACCTAAACCATTTGAAAAGAAACCAAAATTATTGAGTCTCTTGCCAGTGACTTGATTCTAAACAAATTATTCTGGTCAGGCATATGGAATGTGTTCAAATGATGGTTGAAGAAGAACTGGCACCTTGTGTGCAGAGCTTATGTTGATTCTAGGCCAAACACAAGCCATTATGTTTAGTTTCTTGCTATTTTATTCTAATATCTAAGTGCCAAAGCTACCCAAGTGAAAAGAAAAAAACCAAAACAAAACAAATAGAAAAGAAGTCTTTGAGATATTTAGACGACTCTACTGAAAGAATCATTCACTGTGACAAGATAATGGTTTATTACTGAAAGACAAATGGCCTTCAAATCCTAATACATTTGTCAAGAAATTTTTAAAAAACTGAGACCTACATGATGTATTTATTTTGAAGTATATTCTTTTAGGAGGATAGTCTGGTTCTTTTGATGCAAGTATGCTAAATAACAAGATATAAAAGAATAAATCTAGCTACAGATTTTGGAAACCATTGCCAAGTTTACTAGATAAAAAAGGAGACTATCTGACAAAATTTAGTGGAGGAAGAAAAAGACTTTGTTTTCAAAATGACAACTTTTTGACTGGCCTCAGTAATGAAAAAATGTATTAAAGTAGCTTAGAAAACGGTTATTCCCACACTCACTGAATCAGAAAATTCTCATTCCTAAGTATATTTATAGGTATTCAATGAAAAATAATAATGAAAACCAGGACTTACTGTCTTAAAATTCAAGGGAGTTATTTAATGTTATCTATATTGAATTGATTGAAAAACATGCATAAAATAATTATCTAACTAAATACAATTGTTTGTGTCATATAACAAATATAGAAACCCAGAAAGTAAAATTCTAGCTTTGACATTTTATACTAATTATCTTCATAGTGCATTTTAACTATTTAAACTTTCTTATAGTAATACGTGTTCTGGTTTTAATTAAGAAAACAAAAAATTCTAATTCTTCTTGAAATATATTAGAAATACAAAGATGATTATGGAGTATTTTACTTTGTTTTTAGAGAACAAAGGGATAAATGAAAGAAGAAATGAAAATAAGAAAAAGAAAATACTGAGTGTGGAAGGAAGAAAGAAAGAAAAAAAGGAGTGAAATTAGAGAAATAAAAAGAGCTCAGATGGGCTTTATGCTACAATGAGGCCCTAAGGACTCATGTCATGCTATGTTGTGATCTGTTTCTTCTCATTTCCCTGTAAAGACTCTCCAACTTATCAGTACACTTGGCCTTCATGGGCAGTAGCTAAAACTGACATTCACTGGCTTCATGCTGGTCCCAGATCTTTTTATTTTCCTTTTCACTCAGAAACACTTGTTACATAACCAAAGGCAAGCAACTTTAAAAATGCCCACTAACCAATGATCTCTGATCTGTTAGCTAAAAAGTGCTATCAAATATGAACAAACTCAGATTGTTGTTCCTTGGGATTTTTTTGTGTGCTTGGTGGAATTCGAAATCTGAAGGAATTTGGGAAGGAAAAATAAAGGTGTTACCATGAAATGTTGTCATAAGGTGGAATTGATGCCAGAGGCCCATGAAAAATCCAAACTATTGACAAAAATATATGGAGGAACAGAAATATGCAGAAGGCTATTTGTAGTCGGATATGGAAAATCTGACACAGAACATGGGACTGAGGCACATTTAAGTGCTTATATACTCTGGTGGGAACTTCCTTTAGCTATAAAATATGTGATCTGTGTATATATACATGTATATATACATATATAGATAAATGTGTGTGTGTGTGTGTGTGTGTGTGTGTGTGTGTGTGTGTGTGTGTTTTAATAACTGAGTTCTTCTTGACTCTGGCTGCATATTAGAAGCATATGGGAGCTTTTAAATATTAGCAAGAGGTCCTAATTTAATGGATCTGGAGTGTGGGCAGGGCACTAGTATCTTGTCTGAAACCTCCTCAAGTTATCTTACTGTGGTTTTAGAACCATCGAACTAACCTGGTTGTTTCTCAATTTCTTAAAATCAAAAAAGTCAGGCTAAAATGTATGTTATTGATATTAAGGAAAAGGTAAAATTAACCACTGTTGTACTATGATTTAAAAACTAAATTGTAAAAAACAAAAACAAAAACAAAAAACTAAATTGTATGTTACTATATTGTGAACTAGTTAGCCCTCTAATTCATGGTCTTCTTGTAGCTGATGATAACCCAATTAATTTGTTTAGCTTATTCTAGGTTTTAAAGCCTTTTTGCATACATAATCCATAATCATGATTGCTTTCAATGGGAAGTAACTATTAGACTATTAGCCTACTCTTTCCCACAATTTTTCACGTATATATTATGTTTTATAATCACTTATCACAATAACTCATATTTTATAGGATTCTCCCCAAATTTTATTTAACATTATATCTTTGTAGAAAGCATAAATGTTGGATAATCTTTCTGGACCACGATATGTCTCTTAAATCGGTGATCAACAAAATTTTTCTGTAACAAGCCAGATGGTAAATATTTAAGAGGTCCAGTCTCTGTAGCAATTGCTATGTCATTACAATGTGAAAGCAGCCATAAACAACATGAAAAAAAAAAAAAAAAAAAGATGGACATGGCATGACTATGTTACAATAAGACTTTATTTGCCACAACTAGTAGTAGGTCTGACTTGCCACATAGACTGAGTTTGCCAAGCCATGTATTATATGAACTATACTTTGGCTATATAAACAATTCCTAGGTTATAATTATTATCTTTCAGAACTTTGCAGATATTACAACTTTTCTCCAGTTATTTAGGGTATGAAGTGAAATTAAATACAAACAAAAATTTTCCCCAACATAGACAAATATTTTGGTTTTTTTCCCCTTTCTGTGTCATTAGAATTCAAAAACTTAACCAAGAATTTGGCCAAGCACATATAATTTTCTCTGATACAGTGATGTGCAAATTTATTGTATTTTTATTTTAAGTACAATCTTCGTGATAGCATTTTTCTTATATTTTAATTTTTTCAATAATTTTCATTTCTGGAACCATTTTAAATGATTTTGTGCTTTGATTTAAGGCATTTACTCTGTTTTCTGTTACAGCCTATCTGCTTCCAGTGGCCTAGTGTGTATTCTATATTTATGTTAGCCTTACTTTTGAGGTTGTCATTGATCTAGGATTGTAATTATCTCATTTTTACCAGTTCTTGATGTATAGAGGTATATACTTTTGATCTATGGATAATACAAATTTAAGAAATTTTTAAGAATTTTTTTTTCAAAGAAACTGTTGTTTCTTAAAGCAACTTTTGAAGGTATTTTCTCGACTGCTTTTATTGTCTATGGCCATACTACCCTGAATGTGCCCGATCTCATCAAATGCCTTTACTGGTTGTCTTCCCTTTAAACTGCCTTTTTTTTTTAACATGTCATACCATTATTCACATGTTAACTTTATAAATACCAAGAGATGGATGTGTGTCCAGAAACAAAGAGCAAGGCTAATTTCTATTAACAGTCAAGTAGGTTCTTTTTTGATAGTCAAAGACCCAGTCACTCAGAAGAAGAGTGATTTAGATGCGACGCCTTTTTATTTTGCTTCATTGGGTTTCCAGCTTTCAGAGGGACATAGAGGGAGACAGTCAAGGAGGAGGCAGTTGTGCAGGGAGAGACAACTCTGTGCTGGACAGTTCCATTTCTGTGTTGGTTGTGATAACTCTAAGTAGCTGAGTTAGCATCCTCCTTCCCTGTTGGCATCCTTACTTTCTTGGGAACCAGCTGTCACAGGCTTTTTCCCAGCATTGCCACTGAAGCCAGAGTAAATGCAATTGTCAAATCCCTGTTCTGGGGGAAGCAATTGACCTGGTTGTACACAATTTGTTTGGGGAAAAAGGTTGCAAATGAGTAAATCAAAAACAAACTTGTTGAAATGATAAATTGGTCAAAAATGAATTTTTCCAGTCACTGATTTTGCAATTTTTCCAGTCACTGATGCCTGCTTTGCTTTTAAAAACAGCAATTACTCAAACTAAAGAAATAGCAGCCTGTTTCTACTTTTAAAAACAGTGATCAGCCCATGGTAACCTCTCTACCTCTACAAATCATAATTCTTCAAACCAAACAGATAGCTCTTGCTAATTGAAAAGGAGTACAATTAAGGCAAAGGTCATATTTAATGAGAAATAATCTAGTTTAGGAATTTTTCTCTGAGTAGAGCCTACTGTAACTATTTAGGTATGTTTACTCCGTTTACCCTACACATTTTTTGATAAAATGATAAGTGAACCAAATAAATACATTCTGTCTTTTATTGTGAGAAATATTTGTCTAACATCTCCCTCATGGGTCATATTGTCAGGTAGTTTTTGTCCCCCGGTTTGCCCAGTTATTTTGCAAAGCAAGAATGAGTGCATCTAGAAAAGTCTTAAGGTCAACCATTGGGTATATTTACATTCTATTCATTTGTAATTTTGAACAATATACAATACACTTTTCAACCAATTTGTTTTTGAAGAATTTAGTTGAAACAATTCCTTATGACTTTTTTTCTTTTTGAGTTGGAGTCTCACTCTGTTGCCCAGACTGGAGTGCAGGGTCATGCTCCCGGCCACCGCAACCTCGACCTGCTGGGCTCTGGCGATCCTTCCGCCTCAGCCTTCCAAGTAGCTGGAACTACAGGCACTACCACATATCGCTAATTTTTGATTTATTGTAGGGATGAAGTCTCACCAAGTTGCCCGGGCGGGTCTTGAACCCGCAGGCTCAGGCAATTCACTCACCTCGCCCTCCCAAAGTGCGGGATTATAAGCTGAACCACCCAGTCTGGCCTCCTTATGACTTCTAAATGCTGGGTAGGAACTTGCACTGTCTATACGGACATTTTCTCCCAAGGTCCAGCCATCCCATTGGCCTCGTCTTTTATTGATTCTTCAGAACAGCTCCTTTAGGTAGGTGCTATTGAATCTTCATGTTTCAGATGAGAAAACTGAGAGAACCTCACAGCTAGAAGCAAGGCAAAGCAGGATTTCATGTTAGGCATACTGACCCAGAGTCAGAACTCTAAAGCTTGTTATATAATACCAGCCATTGACTAATTTTTAAAAAAGTCACTAAGGACATTTCTAACTCAAAATCGCTTACATTTGAATGATCTACCACTCACATCAAGACAGGTTGCTTGAAGAATCCCTAGTCAATTGATCTGATTGTCTTTAGCTGTTGTCTTAGTAAAATATCTATACTTAACAAAGACATTTAATGAAAAAATGTTTTACATAACATTATTTTAGCTCAGAATTTCATTTTAATTTTCCCTTATGTTTTTTTTTCAGCCTCATATTGTAACCTAATTGTGTACCCAATGTTCCTGTTATGTTTGGCAAAGAGATTCATTAATTCTATTACCTCTAGCAGATAAAAGGGGAATTTTGAAATGGCTAGCAGCTACAGATCAATACCCTAACTCAATAGAGATAATTATTGACATCACTGGGAGACTAGCAAGCTGTCAGCTGTAAGCAATCATTTTAGGCCTGGGATAAATCTTCAGAAAACACAAAGCAAACTTAAAGTGTATTATTTTAAAGATTGAAAGTCTCAAGCCTGCTGTTGTCTTCCTGTTATTCATTTCCACAGATCTGTTATCATTAGTTCCTGATGAAACGTATCGATTTTTAAATACTTTGACTCACTGTGCTTCATCACGAACCTTCATTTCTCTGTCTACTTTTTCACATTCACCATGCCTCCTTTGTTGACTTACAAACTATTGCATTTTGTTACTTTACCTGATATTTCAAAATGCATTTATTATAAATGTATTTATAAATAAGTTTGGACTTAAGCATTTACAGTGATCAGTCATGGCAATGTAGGGGACAACTGAATTATCTATAAATAAAAGTAAAATTTCCTGTAAACTTCATTTCTACTGCACTGAATTCTGCCTTAGTGATAAATTTGCATTTTGTCTACAGTGCGGTTTCTTTGAGCCAGTGAGGTTGAAGTTATCATCAAGAACTCACTCTTGCAAATCTCACACAGCTCTCTACTTTTCCTAAGCTATGTTAGCAAAATATCCCTTTTTTTCCCCCTTTGATAGTTTTTTTTTTAAACATTGTATCCTGGGATTTTTAGCTTTTTTCCAAAAATTATTGAATGAGAGCCTAAAACCTTACTGTATTCGTGAATTCAAATGGAAAACTATTCTATTATATATGCCCTGAAGAAAATCAATACAGCTGAGCTGTACATCAAGCACATTTTTCACTTTTGTTTTGAATTTTGATGTCAGCATCTTTGGTATTGTAAGAAAATAATTAAAATGGGAAATTAATAGAAACATTCACAAGGATATTTACACACACATACAGACATGCACAATTTCCTATAACAGAAAAGTAAAAACAATGCTTGTAGAAATGCTATAATAAAACTTATTGTGTAGATTCTAACCTATCGCTATAAAACATAATATTGTATGGCTTCTTTCTTTGGATTAGTGAAAAAATACATGAAATAAAGGATGGGCAGAAACGTTATAACTTATTAGATGAGTAATATGGTCATCACTGGTAATTTTTAAAAATTTTATTATCTTTTGTGAAAAGGGAGAGATGTAACCTTATTTTCTCTTGTATTCCTTTTCCCATGTTGTGAGTGCTGTTTTTCTTTGAATGATTCCTCTTGTGGGCAAAGGTCAAGAATATCTCCAAACACAATCTACCTCCTATTAGCAGATAAAATACTTTTGTAAAAGTTACATCAAATTATTGTAGGACCTAGAAGACAAAATTGAAATGAAAATATTTAAGATCTAAGAAGCAATTACAATTCTTAAAACAGTAGCATACGAGAAGAAAACATGACTGATTTCCATTGATGCCTCCACTGTCACGAAAACCATCCACTGTTTTCAGTTTCCTATTTGACAAGAGTAAAATAAATAAATAAATAAAATTTAAAAAGGAAGTCTATCCAGGTGCTCAGATTGCAAATTTGGTCGTCAATTTAGTCTTTGTGTAAATAGTTAATGCTCACAGATGACAGCCTTACACGAAAACGGATGTAATGGATGTCTAGGGACTTTTAAAAGTTCGCTGTGTTATCTATTCCAGAGAAAAAAGAACAGAAAGTAGTTTCAAGCCATAATATTGTATGTATTAATTTCAGAAGCAGACTCACACACATGGCTAGTGATCCACAAGGGAAATTCATTTATTTTGGTTTCAATCACTTAGTCCTTTGGCATTAAGATGATGAATTTATCCTGATCCTACATGCTTTCTTTTGAAAGTCAAACTTCTGTGGTCCAGCAAAGAGCACTTAATTCATCTGACAATAAGAACAACTTCTTCAGGACGTGCATGGTGCAAATGGAAACAGCCCTTCACTCTCATTCTTAAGCCATTCTCTAAACAGATCTTTCTCTTCTGATCTTTTTCCCCCCACTTTCTTAACAATAATTCTTTAGTTTATGGGTGAATAGCTCTAATGCAGTTTTTCAAACTGTGCACTACCAATATTTTGAGCCAGATCATTGTTGTGGGAGGCTGTTCTGTGCACTGTAAGATGTTTAGTGGAATCTTTGCCTTTTGTCAACTAGATCACAACACCACTCACTCCTATTCTGACAGTAAAAAGTATCGGCAGACATTACAAAATGTTCCGTGGGGGACAAAGTTACCAAGGGTTGAGAGGCATGGCTTGAAAATTTACTATTAGCCATTGTCTATTTCTTCCAGGGTCTGGTTTACCTAGACACACAAAAGCAGATTATTCATTTTTTTAGCCACTTGAGAATATAAGACATTGTTGTAATTGTTTAGAGAATGTGTGACTGGGTGACCACACATTTATAATAAGAATAATAGTGGATAACATTTAGTGAGTGCTTACTCTGGCAAAGATAAAGTATATTTGCTTATCTAATACACTCTTAAACTTATGAAATAAATACAATAACTTTTCCATTTTACAGAAGCGGAAAATGTGGTTTGGGGAGGTTAAGTCATGCCAAAATCACATAGCTAGCAAAACAGGCAAAGGACATACTTTGCGATATTCAAGATGTAAGTTTAGATCAGAGACCAGTTACTGGCAATTTCTTCTGTCAAATGTGTGAAGGCACAGACTCTTACTATGGGTTTAGATATGGGTCTTCATAGTGATGCCTTATCTTTGTTGCCTTTATTCATTACAGAAGTGTTCTGATTCCTGGATTTTAAGTTCAGTTTCTACAGATTCAAGTTTCAAAATGAGGTGGTAAACTCATAAACTATCTACAGGATCATATAATTGAAGAGATGGAGCTAAATTAAAATGAAAACAAACAAACAACCCCCCCAAAAAACATAAATAGCAGCTGGCATTGGGCCTCAATGGAGAGAACTGGCTGTGACTGGGCCAGAGACCAGCTGAAGAGGACTTGCCCAGTAAAAGGGACAGCAGCCTTTTAGCTCTGGATGATGATTGTGACGCGGGACTATAAGGACAAGGATCCAAGACTGCTGATTGCACACACACACACACACAAAGCCAGAATCCTAGATTTTACATAAAATTTTCTGATTATATTGCCTGCAATGAATTCAAATAAAAGAAAATAAAATGTGTTCAGTCCAACAAAGTGCTTTTAAAAACAAGAACGATCTATTGGGTGCTCTTTTGACCTTTGCTCCAAATGATAAGTGTTTGTAAGTTAGAGTATCTCATGGAGTCCATTCTTTATTTCCAAAACAGAGAAATATTGCTCTTATACCTATTCAATTACTAAACTTTTGATCATTTCACTACCTTTTTATCATTTCTAGAAAAAAATAGGTGTTTCTACTAAGAAAAAAAATAAAAACAACAGAAACCTTCAACCCAAAACAATATAATTACTAGAAGAAAACATAGGGGGACGACTTCAGGACATTGATCTGGGCAAAGATTTTATGGAGATGATGTCAAAAACACACACACAGAATAAACAAAAATAGACAAGTTAAATTATAGCACAATAAAAGTAAATAAATTATAGCACAGTAAAAATAAATAAATAAAGTGGCAACCCGCACAATTGGAGAAAACATTGGCAAACTCTTCATCCAACAAAGGATTAACATTAAGAATATACCTTATGTTCTCAGTCATAATTGGACCTTGAACAATTATCATAATATTACAAGAAAGGGATTGGCAGTAATGGGAAACTGCCAGGGGAACGGTGGGCACACCTCATCAACAAGGGTAACTGCATAATGAACATTTGCATACCTAACCTTGAATTGTATCCCACATCTTTAAAATAGAATTTTTTTTTTTTTAAAAAAGAATATTGCTGGGCTCGGTGGCTCAGCCTGTAATCTAGCACCTTTGGGAGGCTGAGGTGAGTGGATTGCCTGAGCCCATGGGTTCGAGATCCACCTGGGCAGCAAGACCTCATCTCTACAAGAAATCAAAAAATCAGCTGTACGTGGTAGCACACATCTGTAGTACCAGCTACTTGGAATGCTGAGGCGAAAGGATCGCCGGAGCCCAGCAGGTCGAGGGTGCGGTGGCCGGGAGTGGCCCCTGCACTCCAGTCTGGGCGACAGAGTGAGACTCCAACTCAAAAAAAAAAAAAAAAAAAAAGAATATACAAGGAAACAAAATAACTCAACAACCAAAAAACAGTCAAATAAAAAATGGGCAAATAAGCTGAATAGGCATTTCTCAAAATAAAACATGCAAATGTTCAGCAGGTATGTAGAAAACATTCATCAAAGTCACCATAGTTAAAATGGCTTTTACCACAAAGACAAAAAAATAACAAGTTCTGGCAAGAATGAGGAGAGAGGGGAATTCTTACCCACTGTTATTAGGACTGTAAATCAGTACAGACTTTATGGAAAACACTGCGGCAGTTCCTAAAAAAGTTAAAAATAGAATTACCATGTGATCCAACAATGCCACTACTGGATATATATTCAAAGGAATGAAAATCTGTATGTCAAAGAGATATTTATACTCCCATATTTACTACAGCCCTATTCACAATAGCAAAGACAGAATAAAAGATGCATGGATAAAGAAATTGTGCTATATATACGCATAATGGAATGCTACTTAGCTATATAGATGGAACAAACATTTGTCATCCACAGCGACATGGATGAACTTAGAGGACATTATGTTAAGTGAAATGAACCAGGCACAGAAAGATAAATATTGTGCATTCTCACTCATATATGGAAGCTAAAAAGTTGATCTCATAGAAGTAGAAAGTAGAATAGTGGTTATCAGTGGGTGGGAAGGGTAGTGGGGAGGGGGGAATAGCCAGAGATTGGTTAGAGAATACAAAAGTGCAGCTAGATAAGAAGAATAAATTCTAGTGTCTGCAACACTATGAGGTGATAATAATAATTTATTGTATATTTTAAAATAGCTAGAAAAATGAATTTTGAATGCTCTCAACACAAAGAAATGATAAATGTTTGAGATAATAGATATGCTACTTTCCTTTATTTGATCATTACACATTTTATAGTATATACATTGTCTCAAAATATCACACTATATCCCATAAATGTGTATAATTATGTGTTAGTTTAAAGTAATAATTAAAAAAATAAATCTAAACTGGAGGGGAAAAGGCTTCAGAAGCAAATATACACAGAACAGGGATTTTTGTTGTCTTCCAAAATGATGGAATTTCTTTAGACCTGTACTTCAAAGCATGACTTTAATTATATGCATACAAAAGTTCTCCAGCTCAGTATTTAGTTTGTAGAGGGTTATATTAGGAAGCTCTAACACAAACTGACTTTACTGTTTATCTCTGAAAATTGATCTATAATGTCAGCCTATGTACTTTTTAACATAAAATAATGTATGCTAAATACTGTTTGCAACACTCAAATACTTCTCTTAACTCACATAGAACAAACGCAAATTTTCATGCCAACACTTCAGCAGGCCCATCTGAATGTACCTTCAGACATACATACAAGACACATATATTCACAGACATACACACACATATGTTATAAAATTATAATCATTTTATGCATTAGCAGCAGTACATGCTGCTTTATTTTTTACCCTGATTACACAGAATCTTTTATTGCCTGCTCCTGACTTTATTTTTAATTTATTTTAATGGGAGACCAAAATAAAAATCAAGAGAGATATAGAATGAGATGATTGAAAGATGTGTCTTGTATTTAAAATATATCTATATCTAAATATAAAAATTATCACCTTATATAACAAAAACACAAATATACTGCTTTGAAAAAATTTAACTTTTACTCCACTGTATTGCTGTATAATAAGGGTTAACTCTTGTTGTTTGGTTTTTAGGGATATATAGAAATAACTTTAAAGCTATTTAACCATTCAGTGGTTCTCAGTTAGTGGTATTTTACCCCCCAGGGAAAAGTCTAGAGCCATTTTTGGTTGCCATGACTGGGGATGGGAGTGCTACTCGCATTGAACAGGTAGAGGCAAGGGATAATGCTGAAACATCCTATAAATGCACAAAACAAGCCTTCACCTTAATTCTAATCCCAACAAAGAATCAGCATGTCCAAAATGTCAACAATGCAGAAGTTGATAAACCCAAATAGTTTGTCATCCACGTGTGTTTGGTTTATTCTGGGTTAAAGGTTAAGCTATGTCTCTCCAAAATTCATATGAGTAAGTCTTAATATCTAATACCTCAGAATGTTAATTTATCTGGAAATAAGGTCATTGCAGATATTATTAGTTAACATGATGTGACACCTGAGTATGGTGGGCCATTAATCCAATATGACTGATGTCCTTATAAAATAGGGATATTAAAACACAGACACACACACAGGGAGACCATCAGAAGAACATGAAGGCAGAAATGTGGGTAATGTTTCTATAACCCATTAGATGCCAAGGATCACTAGTAAATCACCAAAGGAGAGGCATGAAACAGATTCTCCTCACAGCTCTCAGAAGGAACTACCCCTGCTGACACCTTGATCTCAGACTTGTAGTCTTCACAACACTAAGGCAATAAATCTCTGTTGCTGAAGCCACTCAGCCTGCGTACTTTGTTACAGCAGCCCTAGAAAACTAATACATTGTGTTTTTAGTTTCTCTGCTCGTACTCGCCTTACTGAAAGATTCTACTTAGGAGGAGCTGCGAAAAAATGATAATAATCTGTGCCTGAAATGACTAAGACTCAGTTAATTTAGCAATGCACTCATTTAACTTAAGTCAATGTTATGTTTGAAGTCAAAACAAAGATAACAAATATTTTGCTAAGGATATATCAAGATGCAGCAACGGTGACCAGAATAATAATTTCTTCTTGTAAATGTTTCTGCTGACCAGGATAAGATGTTTCTGATAACATTAAACACATCTTAACTCCCAAATTGTGGCAAAATGTATTGTGATTTTTAGACATTTGCTCCCAAATGAGAGAAGGGTATCCCTGTGCAGAATAAGTTAGCAATCACAATAGTTGCATTTCTAAATATCAAACTTTGGCTTCTCTTTCCTTCATCCAGTCAATCACTTCATTTGCTTTAATGGTAACTGCATTCTTACTTCAAACTCTTCAAAGTCATCCTGTCTTTTCCTTTATGGCAAAAATTGTGTGTGTGTGTGTGTGTGTGTGTGTGTGTGTGTGTGTGTGTGTGTGTGTGTGTGTGATGTATACACAGGTGACTACAAAGTGGTGTAAACCTCTTTCTGCCTTTCCCCCTATGCTTTTCTATTTACCTTATCTTTCTAGTGTTTTTCACAGTGTGAATGATGCAATCATTTCCTGGGAGAAAAATGGATCATTCTGCACTGCAGTGTCAAGGTGCACGTGTCAGACACATGGATATCTCCCTACTGAGCAGTATCTTACTCTAGTCATTCTGCCAAAGGCTCCTCCAGGAACATCGTCATTGACACTGTTTGCCAGGGCTCTGTGGCAATTGGAGACCAGATTATTTCTGAGTGTACAGTTGGAGCGATAAAGCATATTGGCTGGCACATAAGCTTCTAATTACCAAAGATTTTTTTACTATTTTCCTAAAAAAAGAAAAAAAATCTGCCCATTGCACATTTTGCACTTTGGTTGCCCCTGTTTGTTAAAAGTTGTTCCCAGAAATGACATTCACAGAATAGCATAAAGGAAGGGAATCTGCCTTGAGGGAAAGCAGATGCATCTTGGAATAAGTACCCTTCTTTCCATGTTTCTAGATCTGGCTCTATCGCATGTACAATACATAGGCTCTCCTATGAGCTGTTTTTGCCTAAATAGTTGAATCAAAGCATACAAATCAGAATGTGAGATATTCTCTAGAATAACTCATCTGTTTTCATTAGCAAGTCAATGAAGTTAAAAAAAAAAAAGAAAAAAGCTGTTCTATATTAAATAGACTCCAAGGACATAACCCAATGCTGTGTATAGATTGGGTCTTTATTCATATTAAGTGTAAAAATATTTGTGAAACAATCAGTGAAATTTGATTATGGACTGAATATTAGATGACAACAAAAATTTACCAATTTTGTTCCAGGTGTAAAATGTTCATTTTTTAAAAAGATGAATACAGATGGAGCTTGCAGGTGCAGTGACATTATACCTGGAATTAGAATTTGTTTTGTAATCTTTCAGGAAAGAACTGAAATAAAAATAAATAATAGATTAAATGAATGAGGAAAACATCTTTCAACTGCTGAAAGTGAGTGATAGGCATATGGGAATTCATTGTGAGATATTTCTCTACTTCTTTGTGAAGTTTGAAAAACTATAACAAGCACTTAAAAAGTGAGAATACAGACTTTAAACATTTCTGGGTTCAAGCCTTACCTGAGCTCAGTCTAAATTTACTAGCTTTGTTTTGAGCTTACATTTCTGACCTCATTCTCACATTCTATTAAAAAAAACCCATTACTTTTCATGTAAAGACAATTTATTTTAACATACATTAAAGACAAGTACATAACATAGTAAGTACTTGGTAACTAACAGCTACTGTATTATAGTCACACCATTTTCTCTACTCAGATGTATGCTTCATTTGTGTCAGTCTATCTGTGTATATATATGAATATGCATGCATATGTGTACATACATATATGTATATGCACACCTGTATATATGTATATTTTTATGTATGTCATATGCATGTATGTTTTGTTTGTATAGGTTTGTGTGCATATATGTAGCCGAAAAATATTAAACATGAAAAGGACACCAAATAAATTACTTTTTACTCCCATAAAATCCCTCCTCTTTTGCATAAACACACAAACACACTCACATATCCTTTACTAATGTCTGCATTTGTTTAAAAAAAAACATCATAAGAAGCATTTTGAGAAGCTCAACTTTTAGAACTATATGGATTTTATCTTTAAATGTAGCTCTTTTGTCTTTTGGAAGCAGGATTTAATGAGAGGACAGAAAAGCTCCCAGAGTGGGAGGGGAACTGAGAGGGTTGCCCAAATACAGCTCTTTTTTCAAAGAGAATAGATGAAGGTTAGCATTTTTGAGTTTTTCACATAAAGTAATGTTTGGACTGTTTGATGTAATTGGCAAAGTTTTGAATAAACATTCTAAGCACCGTATTTTACAGATAATCTTTTACTTAAGTAATGTACGCTTAATTCCATTAAAATAATATTACCTTTGCAAATTTCATGTACTTGATATTCAAAGGAGTTCAGGGTACTCAAGTATAAAGGACAGTGTGTCCTTTAAAATGTATTCCCATATTGGGAGGACTAAGCATGCATATTCTAATGCCTACGGCAGTCCTTAAAATACCTACAAGATCTTGCTTAGAGGATCTAAGGCATGAATGAGTTCTGTCTTCATTTTTTTTTTTTTTTCCAATCTGGGAAAAAGATGAGGAAGAAAGCAGAAATGAAGGTGGGCTGAGGAAATTCTCCCTATGGAAGCAGTGCACATCCTGGAATTAGTGTATGGGCAACTGCTTAGTAGGGAGGCACATTATTCTTCTGCCAAGAATAGTGGTCAAAAAATGCTTTTGTCTGTTTATGGGATGCCGAAATGACCATTTTACTGTTTTAACCGCAAATAAATTGTAATTAAGTCTCTTGTTTTACCTGACATAGAACTTAACATCTATTAGTTATTATTCCGGTGGAAATTCTTCATTACTTTAAGATGAAGGATGTTTGCAAGAGGAATTCTGCCAGATTATAGGATCATTAGACTAGTCCTGATTCATCATCCTTCATAAAGTTTGGCTGTAATCTGCACATTTATATGGTAATTTTCCAGTTATGATTAAATGTTCCCATATTATACCTTTCGAATGAGACAGCGCTTGCTTAACTCCTTCTCTCTCTTCTCTCATGCAATATCACTGTTGATTATAACTTAAATTTGGTTTCAGTGGAATGCATAAATTGAACACAGTGACATTCACTTAGGCATTTTTAAAAACCCCTGTGCAAACATTACAGGGAAACTCTTCAGGGAATCAGAAATTTCTCAAAATTACTCTGTGTTGCAATGTTGTATGCTATGTTGGATTTGGAGGATAATATCATTGAGAAGCTAATGTCCAAATTCTCTTTTTCTATCCTCCTATAGAAAACACTTCTAACAGATAGTAGAGACAATTTAAGGCTATCGAAGGTCAGTTGTTAGTTGAAACATCAACTCTAGACCTGAAAGCATTGACTACAGGCAGCCTCTAATCTGTAACCAAAATAGACAAAGTGGCCTTTTTCAT
Organism: Carlito syrichta; assembly: GCF_000164805.1. Classification (NCBI taxonomy): domain Eukaryota; kingdom Metazoa; phylum Chordata; class Mammalia; order Primates; family Tarsiidae; genus Carlito; species Carlito syrichta. The sequence goes on from NW_007259912.1 coordinate 568,395, forward strand.
TCCCATGACCATGTCCACATACACACCAACAACAATGAAAGGAAGCACAAGGACAAACCAGCCAGGAATGAAAAAGCATGGCTCATTTCCTAAGTTCAAGGACAGAGTTGACCTAACAAGACCACAGAGAAGCTTTCCTAGGCCTTAGTAACTCTCAAGAGGTCCAACATAGCTTGAGGAAGGAGAGAGAGAGCCTAAAGAATACACTCCCATCTCCCTGCCTCCCATTCTCCCACCCCACAAAGCCAAGACTTAGATGTAATCCTTTTGCCTGAAAAAGCCATATCCTTGGCCACAAAAGCCCATTCCAAAGACTTTTCTCAAGGAGAGTGTGAGGAGTCAGAGAAGGGTTTGGGGAGGAAAGAGAGGAGTCTCAGGTCTTTGAAGCTACAAGTGTTATTACTGAACATTTACAGTTCCATTATTGAAAATGCTCTCTCTTTTTTTTTTAATCTTAGGAAGTAACATTTTATTAGCACTGGAACGACTCAGTGGGCTAATGCACCAAGGCTAAGCAACCTGGAGAAAGAGGAAAGGGGTTTTATATGTCATTTTTGGCAAGGGAGGGGTCGGGTTGTATGGCTACACATTTTTTTTTTTAAATTTTCAAAGTAGTTTTTAGCAAAATCAGATTTTCAAAGAACAAATTTTTTCCAGGATATACATGACATGCAGGGGTTGTAAACCAAGAACTTGACAAAGAGAGGATGTGGGGGTAGGGTTGTGAATTGATTGCTATCTTGCACTTCCAGGAAAGCGACTTGTAGCTATTTGTTTTTCTCACATCCCATGTCTAGCAAGTTTGGAGCTGGCAGGTTGATTTTTCTTTTTATTATTATAAAGCTGTGCAGTAATGGGAAACTGTCAGGGGGGAGGGGTGGGACTGGCAGCTGAGGGAGACTGCTAGGGGAAGGAGGGCATACCTCATCAGCAAGGGTAACTGCATAATCAATGTTTGTATACCTAACCCTAAATTGTACCTCACGTCTTTATAATAAGAAAATGTTCTTAACAAATATAAGTTTATAAGCACTCCATTATTAATATAAAATTCTACAATGTTCTCATAAATTATTTATGCAACATCATAAGAATTATATAAGCATATATTTTATTTTATAAAAATATTTTATGTGATCATGACTTTGGAGTTTATTCTTGCACAATAAAGAGACCCCATATTTTATTCTAGACTCTATTATACATACTTGTACAAATTTCAGTCTTCCTATAATTCTGGTTTGGATGAGTATTCATGATGATAGATTATTAAGTAACTACTATGTTTCATATATCAAAGTAAGTTTTATAATAGGGAGACATGCATTCATAAATTTTAAGAATTTTTAAAATATTAATTTTGATATACTTTGAGAAGTATAGAGAGGTATAACATTGAACAAAGGATTTCCATAAATCTTTCACTCTTATTTTTCAGATGTTAACATTGTATCATACTTTTTTATTGTTTTCCTTCATTCTATCTTTTTAAATTATTTGAATGTAAATTTAAATATAATGTCCATTTACTCAAAATATATCAGTGTGTATGTTCTTAAACAAGGACATCTTCATGCATAGTGTAATTCTCAAAATCAAGAAATTAAGAGTGATACCTTACTATTATCTAAACCGCATACCCTATTCAGAATGTGTCAATTGTTAAGTAATATCCCTATGGGTAAAAAAGTAATTAAAACTTTGAATTAAACATGCATTCACTTGTTATGTCTCTGTTCTTTTTTTTTTTTTTAATTTGGAATATTCGCTTAGTGTCAACATGTAGATTTAAAAAAATAAGCTCAGTTGCATAGCTTGCGAAGATTTTCTCCCATTCTGTAGGTTGTCTCTTCACTCTGCTGATTTTTTCCTTTGCTGTGTAGTAGCTTTTCAGTTTGATGTAATCCCATGTCTATTTTTGTTTTTTTCACCTGTTCTTTTGAGGTCTTATTAAAAAAAAATACTGTCCCACCGCAATGGAGATTTTTTCCTTATCTTTTCTTCTTTTGTAGTTTGGAATCTTACATGTACGTTTTTTGCATTTTAAGTTCATTTTTGCAAATGGTAAGAGACATCAAGTTTAATTCTTCTACATATGAGGGGGAACCCCCAAATAACTGGAATTATCTTTGGGGGTGTTGTGGGGAAGCAAGCCCCTTGTAAAACAGGGTTTTCCAGCCAAGTAAGTGTTTTGGGAAGCCACTGGCTTCAGTGTACCAGCTAGCGTTATTGTAAGAGGCTGTGTTTAGCTTCAGTAAATTCTGGGGGGGAGAGTCTTTCAACGCATTTGCCCATCTCATGATGGGTGATTTAAGGGTGCGCCTACCCACAGTGCACTGAGTGTTCAGCAGCTTTTGACCAAAGACAGCGTGATTCCTATGCCCCATCCTCCCCGTTCACCTGATCTCACCCCAAGCAACTTTTTTTGGTTTCCCTGGATGAAAAAGTCTTCAAAAGGAAACATTTTGCCAGTGTAGAAGAGGTGAAAGAAAAAGACAACAGAAACACTAAAAGACACCAAAACTGATGAATTCAAAAACTGTTATGAGCAGTGGAAAAAGCGTCTTGGTAGGTGTATTACATCAAACGGAAAGTAGTTTGAAAGTGACTGAAGTTTAAACATGTAAGAAAAAAATACATAAACTTTTATAAATAAATTCCAGGTATTTTGGCATCCTCCCTTTTATAGTTATGCATCTTCCCCAGCATCATTTATTGAAGAGACTGTCCTTTTCCCAAAGTGTGTTCTTGGTATCTTTGTCAAAAATCATTTAGCTGTAAATGTGTTAACTTATTTCTAGGTTTTCTATTCTGTTCCCTTTGTCTATGTGTGTCTGCTTTAATGCTAGTGCCATGCTGTCATCACTACTATTGTAACCAATGTCTTCAGCCTTGTGTACTTATGTATTCAACCTTGCTCTGGCTATTCAGGCCTTTGGTGGTTTCATATCAATTTTAAGATTATTTTCACTATCCAAAATATATAAGGAACTCAAACAATTCAGCTGCAAAAATAAATAAATAATCTGATTTAAAAATGGGTAAAAGCTGAATGGGTATTTCTCAAAAGAAGGCATACAATTGACCAACAGGTGTCTAAAAATGCTCAATATCACAAAACATTAGAGAAAGACACATCAACACCACAGAGATATCACTCTATCCTAGTATAATGCCTACTATAAAAAGTGCTGATGAGGATGTAGAGAAAGTACAACTATCATACACTGTTGGTGGGACTGTAAATTAGTACATATATTAGGGAAAATAGTATAATAATTCCTTAGCAAATTCAAAATAGAACAATCCTATGTTCCAATAATCCTACTACTGAATATATATCCAAAGGAAAGGAAATCGATATGTTGAAGAGACACTAAGAATCCCATGTTTTTTGCAGCACTATTCAGAATAGCCATGATATGAAACCAGTGGGTCCATCAACAGATCAAGGGAAAAAGAAAATGTTGCATATATACATAACAGAATACTATATGACGATAAAAAAAGAAAGAAATCCTGGCATTTGCAACAACATGGATGAACTTAAAGGATATTATGTTAAATGAAATAGGCCGAGCATAGGACGCAAAATACTGCATGATCTCACTCATATGTAGAATTTAAAAAAGCTGAACTCATAAAAGTAGAATGTAGGATAGTGGTTATCAGAAGCTGAGGAGGGTAAGAGAAAGGGGCACAGGGAGGATAGTTGGTTAACGAGTTAACAAAGTTAAATAGGAAGAAAAAGTTCTGTTCTGTGCACAGTAGGGTGACAATAATTTACAATATTGTATATTTCAAATTGGCTAGATGATTTTGAATGTCTTTATCACAGAGAAATGACAAGTGTTTGAGGTGCTATATATACTAATTACCCTAATTTGATAATTACACAAAGTATACATGAATCCATATACCATACTTTACCCATAAATATGTATAATTATGTGTCAAAGAAAAACAAAACTTTTTTAAAAATAGCAAAAACAAAAAATAGGCTTACACAGCTTATCTTCTTTGGGACTACAAATAACTGGGTTGGTTTGCAAATATCTGTTCATTTGGTTTTCTAAACTTATTCTCAGTCCAATATATCTGTCACTTTCCCTGTTTTGTATGTTGGAAAATGTATATGGTTCTGTATTTGAGAACATACAATTTTTCAATTTCCATATGAAAAATTTCCATAGTGTTTTGCAACACTGAGCAGCCCAACATTTGCAAGCATTTTTAAGTATGGTTTACCAGATCAAGCTTGATGACCTATTTTTTTTTTCACTCTCTAACTTAATTTATTGAGACATAGTTGAAATTTATCAATTTGACAACCTCTTTTAGCTTCGTAAGATATGACCTTATTCAAGCTTCATTTAGAGTTTCAGTAGATTAAGCAAGACCTGATTATTTTTAGTTATTACATGTACAACATTTGTCAAAGTTTCTGCAAACATTTAGCAAATGAAGAGGTGTAATTTGGATACATCATGGTTATATATTAATGGAACAGGACATAAGAGAGATTCAAGATATGTTTAAGGGAAAATAAACTATATTTCAATTTGCATTAAATTAACTGGAAAAAATGGAAAATCTTCATAGTTACATATGGATTCATGGAATTGGACCACAATGAAATCTGTGATGGTATTAATCAGATCATAGTTTCTCTGCTGTCTACCTGGCTTGTAATGCCATGAATTCATGGCATTAACTTGTCTTACCCAACAAGACACACATAAAAATTCATATACTCTTGCTTAAAAAGAGAATTTATTGTAATTTCAAATAGTTGACAGCTAAGAAAGTAATTATTTAAAAAATATCTTATTAGCATTATCTGATAGAAAATTACTAAGTTAAGCTGCATTCTGTTTGCAACATTATTCTGTTAAAATAATTCAAATATAATCTTCCTTTTTGTGAGTTCAATGTTGTTCTAATGATTTTGTGATAGTTTTTGGCTTTGTATAAAGACTAAGACTCAAATAAATAGAATCAAACAATACTTTCTGGAAATGGCTAACATGAAAAAGAGGAAACATAAAAATCTAGTATCTGTATATAATCTGTATATGAAAGATGGTATTAAAGCATTAATGCTTTATGCAACGTAAAAAGTAGACATTTTTATTATCTTAAAATAGTATAACATTTTAATAAGCAAAAGATAGATTGAGGAGGGAGTTGTTTAAATAAATCCAAACATAACTTTAAAATTGCTTCTGAGCCGGGCTAGGTGGCTTAGCCTGTAATCCCGCGCCTTTGGGAGGCTGAGGTGAGTGGATTACCTGAGCCCGCGAGTTTGAGACCCGCCTGGGCAGCGAGACCTCATCTCTACAATAAATCAAAAAATCAGCCGGGCGTGGTAGCACATACCTGTAATTCCAGCTACTTGGAAGTCTGAGGCAGAAGGATCGTTGGAGCCCAGTAGACCAAGGTTGCAGTTGCTGGGAGCATGTCACCACACTATAGTCTAGGCAAGGAAATGAGACTCCAACTCAAAAAAAAAAAAAAAATTGCTTCTGACCGCTAGTCCTAAATGTGTCTTCTAAAATTGAACAGAAATATTCATGATGACAGAATATTGAGAAAAACATATATCCTTGTCACTGAAAGAACTGACAATAGTGTTAAAAAATAGATAAAACAGAGCTCGATTGTAAGAAATATACCTAGATCTCACTTCATATTATCATCTGACTTCCCTTTATTAAACAAAAAAGAATTTTAAAGTATTTGAAAGATTTTTTGAACTCATTTCACCATATGTCCCCTGACTCTAAATTTACAGTCAGTATCAAAAAGAAAACTTAGCTACCCTTAGTTTTTCACCCTCAGATGTGGTTCTGTGATCCCTTTGCCATCCTTTTAACAGATGACAGATCTGTTAAAGCTAAACATGTCATCGTCTTTTTTCTACCATTTTATAAATTAATTACTTCCCTTTGCCCATTAGAGGAAAGGAAGATTTTGATTGATTTTTTTCACTAATTTCACTCATTGTTGTTCTGCAAATATATAAAGGCTTGATTCATTTTCTGATAAACCAAATGGGGTTTTAGAAATCTATTGACCTTCACCGGACTTCTAGTATTACAGATTCTTTCTTGCTTATTTTGTAGTTTTTAAAAACCCACTATATATTAGGAGCAATGCTACATGAGTAATATAGTCCCTAAATTCAATTGTTTTAGTCTGTTATGGGAGTCAAATACGCAAAGAAAGGAAATACAACATGAAATGGTGAGAGCTATTAACAGTAGTGTAAGGGAGAAAGAAAGTCCAACACTGGGTTCCATGATAACAAGTCAGCAAGAAAAACCTTAATTGTATTTTTAGGATAATTTCTTGAGATCTGGCTTTGCAAAAAAAAAAAAAAAAAAAAGTAGAAGGAGACTAAAGCTGGGGAGCAGAAAACTGTTATTCTAGACGTTTAGTTCTTTCTGTAGCATAATACAGGTGCTAGTGGGAATAATGGAAGAAATTAAATTAAAGAGAGCCTAAAACTTTGTATCACTTCAGTATCCGGCATGTGGTATAAATAATGACGAAGTATAAAATATGGCTTCATGAAGTCTGAATAATGTTTTATAACTTTTTAAAATAAAAATTTAGCCATTAAAATAATGGTAACATAAAAAACAGCAAAGCTAGTCGAAACAAAAGCAGATGCTATTTTAGGACTGCAGTTAGCTTAACATGCCTAAGGTCAAGTGAATTCTAATAGCAAAGCTGTGCCTGGCTATGCACGGCAAATAATAATCTATTAGGCAAATTTCAAATGCTGAATTTTTAATGTAATATGGTGATTAAACCACGTTCTTCATTTGCCTCTTTTTAAAGGATTTGTAAGGAATAATTGAAAACCATAGTAACAATATTGAATTAGTTCTTGCAATTTTTCTACTCAAAGCCCATAGAGATTTTCCTTGGAAATAGAATAGATATTCACCAATAAATATTTAGGATGACAAGTGGTCTAAAAAAGAAACAGATGGGTACTTCATTGGGAAGAAAATCTGCTTACTGTAATTATGTGAATTCTTTGAGAACCACTATCTTTTTTCTGACTTCAGCAAAGAATGTGAGTCTATGCATCTTGAGATTTTTATTGGTCACTGGCCTTCTTCAGAAACACTTCACTCTTAGAGTCTTCAAGAGAGTGTAGCAGATGACTGTGTACTTCTTACCAAATGCTTCAATATGAAACTAATTTAAATAGTGAAATTAACATTGAGAGAGCACTTGTGATCTATAATTATTTAATTGTGTACAAAGACAAACTCTGGTGGTAGATATTCCAAGCTGAAAACAAACAAAAAGTGTCTTTAGGAGAATATGTAGAGACATCCAAATTGTCTATTTAAGATACATTTAACGTATCCCTTCTCATGATTTGAGTCTTTACAGTGCATAGACATTTGCACTTTTTTATATTTACAAGTAATACTTCAAGCATTGAGGAACAAATAGAATATATAGTAGTCGTATAATACTTGTAATTCCATGCAAGGCAGAATTAAATAATGGGTATGGAGAGAAATATTATGACCCACAGAGATTCTGGTGACTGAGTTCTTTATAAGTTCGATACCTACAAAAAGATAAAAGGAAGCCATATTGTTTGAAGACAAATATGAACTTTACCTCAAGGTGGTTTGTATATGTTATTTTATATCCATTTAATTGGATGAAGATTATTGTTGGAAAACCAGAACCCATGAAACTCATATGCTCTCTCTCTCTCCATATATATATAAGTAGGTAGATAGATAGATAGATAGATAGATATAGATATATAACAGAAAAGAGCATATTTATACTTTTTACCACTTAGATGACTACTGCTTAGCAGTGGAATCCCATCTCATGGTCTCAATGGCATGATCTGGGTAAGAGGAAAATGGTGAAATTGATTCCCACAGTTCCAATCCATTGGGGACCAGCTAAGGTGCATACAAACAATTGGTAGGGGAATCCCTAGAATGTTAAGCATCTGAGTTACTGCCAGCTTCTTTGGAGTATTAAATAGAGCTCAATCAATTTTTAAGACTTTTAGAGAACTTACTCATGACCTTAGGTTGATAAAGAATGTATATGTCTCATTCGATCAACAAAAGATTCATATAAGAAATCCCGAGATTGAGGTGGGAGCCATATGGATAAAACAGCTCTCTCTACCTTTTTGCTTCAGTTAATATTAATGAGTTAGCCCTCTTCACCCCGCCAGAGATTCAGCAATATCTAACTTAATAGCCAAGAGCCCAATTTCTCTGGTCCAAAATATCTATTCTTTGAATGCCTCTGTACTAAGTGCTTAAGAAACTGTAAATAAAGAGCGTGTGTTTCATGGAATATATATTTTGAGGAGATAAGACATATTCATGTGAAAAGAAAAGTGAAATATTTATAAAATGTCAAGAAATAAAGGAATGGCAAGGATTTCAGGAATCTAGGGGTTGGTAGAAATTCACTTTAGCAGCCGGGATCGGTTGCTCAGTCCGTAATTCCAGTGCTTTGGGAGGCTGAAGTGAGTGGATTGCCTGAGCCCGCAGGGTTCAAGACCCACCCGGGCAACTTGGGGGTATCTGGTCTCTACAATAAATCAAAAATTAGCCGGGCGTGGTAGCCCGTGCCTGTAGTTCCACCTACTTGGAAGGCTGAGGCGGAAGGATAGCCGGAGCCCAGCAGGTCGAGGCTGTGGTGGCCGGGAGCGGCCACTGCACTCCAGTCTGGGTGATGGAGTGAGACTCCAACTGAAAAAAAAACAAAAAAGAAATTCACTTTGGCTGGGCTGGTCAGAAATCACTTTGTCAAAAATAAAATGTCTGAGGTAGAACCCTTAAAGGAGAATTTCTAAGAAACAGGTTTTAGTTTGCTGGAAAATTAATAATATTTCAGGGTTCGAAAAACAACCTGAGGGAAACAAAGCTTGTGCCAGGAAAATAATACTTTAGCCCATGAAATTGTAAAATTTCTATGTAAAAATATACATAAAGCACAAAATGCTACTTTTGAAGAAATAAAATTTATTTTGCAAGTATTTTATTTTTCTATCTTCTTCCATGTCCACAATGCTCTCTTCAATGTTTTTTTCACATTTTTGTTTCTCACACCAACATAATGTTTCAATACTTCTGTTTGATGGTGTACATTATTTCTTGAAGTGGGTAATTCATTGCTACTCATGCATATGAGCAACTTATCAATTGTATTCTTTAGCTTTTATGTGATAACATCCATATTGCTTTGGGAATAATATGTCTTAATTAATTAAAGATCCAAACTAATTCTTGGAGAGTAAGACACTCTAACACTCTAGAGAGGTATAGTTGAAGTCTGGAAACCGAAAAACATTAGGCTGTTCCTCAGAACTTAATAAAATCTAATTCTAAGGGGACAAAGTTTTGAAAAACCCTCTGAATATGGTTAGATGCCATTAAAGTTCATATTTAGTAGCTTGGGAACATCTTCTTTAAAAAAAATTTAATTTGTAATAACTAAAATCTGGAATCAACTCAGGTGTCCTTCAACAGATACATTATTAAACTATGTTACACTTGTAATGTGAAACGCTTCTTAGAAATAAAAGGGACTGTTGATACACACAGCAACCTTGATATCCAGACAATTATGCTGACTGAAAAAAGTCAACTCCAAAAAGTTTCTTACTATATAATTCTATTTATACAAAATTCTTGAAATAACAAAATTATAAAAATTCATGCAGTTTTTATTACTCATGCTCATACTAAAAGAAAAGAGAAAACTTTATTTTAATTTAAAAAAAGAGAAATTACAAAATTGCAGAAATGGTGAATAGTTAGCGTTGCCTAAGGTTATGAAGGGGCTGGGACCATAAAAAAAGTAACTGTAACTACAAAGTGAAACAAGAAGGACTTTTGGAGTTACAGAAATGCTCTGTATTTTAACTATATTAATGTCAATAGCCAGGTTGTAAAATGATCTAGAGTTTTGCAAGATATTACTTTGGGGGAAACTGGGTTAAAGGTGCATGGGACTTGTCTGCATTTTTTTCTCTGACTATATGTGAATCTACAATGATCTTGAAATAAAAAAGGATTGCTTAAAAAAAAAAAAAAGCCTAATTACCTTTGGAGAATGACAGGAAACTAATTCATTTTCTTTCTTTCTTTTTGTGAGTTGGGGGGTCTCACTCTGTCACCCAGGTTGGAGTGCAGTGGCATGATCACAGTTCTCTGCAGCACTGATCTCCTGGGCTCAGGTGATTCTTTCACCTCAGCTATCCCAGTGGCTGAGACTGCAGGCACATGGCTGCCACCACAACCAGCTAATTTTTGACTTCTTTTTTTTTTTTGGTAGAGACCAGGTCTCACTACTTGCTATGTTGCCTAGGTTGATCTCATACTCTTGGGCTCAAGCGACCCTCCCTGCTAGGCCTCCCAAAATGCTGGGTTTGCAAGTATAAGCCATGGTGCTCAGCCTCATTTTCTTGAAAAATAGTAAATAAAGAGAAAGGGTCTTGCCTTTATCCTATGTTTCCTGTATGAGTTGCAACACTGAGTAGGCTAATAGTTGATCAAGAAAATGTTTCCTTATAAACTTATTCCTAAAAATAGATTAATAAGAATATTAGAATTAAAATGTCATCATTTTGCCACCCTCAAAATATTAATAAATTCAGGCACTGAATTTCAATTATTGCAAACATCACCAAAAGATAAAGAAGAAGACATGGTATGCTTCCTGAAGAAATAAAGCATCTACAGCCTTGAGAGTGATCAAATGTCAAGTTAATCAAGTTGCTGTGGTTGGCTGCCTATTTTCAGGAATATCTGGAAATAAAAGAACATGGACAATTGCACTATGATTATGAAACCTACACAACCCAGATTGTGAGAAACCCCAATTCCCCCATGGCCTTCTACCAATAAATAGAAAAAAATGAAAACAAATGCAATAAAAGAGAGAGGGAGAATATGCAGACCGAACAGAAGGGTAAAAGACATAATTTTTAAAAATGAGAAAGATTACTATAAGGCAACAATAATCAAAACAGCCTGGTATTGGTACAAGAACAGGCATATGGACCAATGGAACAGAATAGAGATTCTGGAAACAAAGCATCAATTTCTCAACCAACTCATCTTTGGCAAAAGCCTCCATCACCAACCACTGGGGAGAGGAAAACCTGTTCAGTAAACGGTGCTGGGAAAACTGGCTGACCATATGCAGTAGATTGAAACAGGACCCCTCTCTGTCACTATACACAAAAATTAACTCTAGATGAATCAAAAACCTAAATGTAAAAGAATCTTAGAAAATGCAGGAGTCACCCTTATGGAAATTGGAACTGGCAACCAATTCCTGCTCAACCCTAAGTTCCCATACCATAACAGATAAGATAAACAAATGGGACCTCATCAAGCTGACAAGCTTCTGTAAAGCAAGAGAAACCATCAAGAGAGCAGGGAGACAGCCAATAGAATGGGGAAAATTTGCCAACTATATATTTGACAGCGGCCTAACCTCTAGGATCTACAAGGAACTCAAACGCAACAAAAAGAAAAAAACAGCCCCACTAAAATTTGTGCAAAAAACATGAATAGACACTTCTCAAAAGAAGATATACAGGCAGCCAACAGACACATTAAAAAGTGCTCAGTGTCACCTGGGCTCAGTGGCTCAGCCTGTAATCCCGTGCCTTTGGGAGGCTGAGGTGAGTGGATTGCCTGAGCCCGCGGGTTCGAGACCCGCCTGGGCAGGCGAGACCTCATCTCTACAATAAATCAAAAAATCAGCCAGGCGTGGTAGCGTGCGCCTGTAATTCCAGCTACTCGGAAGGCTGAGGCGGAAGGATCGCCGGAGCCCACCAGGCCGAGGCTGCGGTGGCTGGGAGTGGCCACTGCACTCCAGTCTGGGCGACAGAGTGAGACTTCAACTCAAAAAAAAAAAAAAAAAAGTGCTCAGTGTCATTAATCATCAGAGAAGTGCAAATCAAAACCACTTTGAGAAACCACCTAACGCCAGTAAAAATGGCCATCATTAATAAAAAATAACACATGTTGGTGAGCATGCAGAGAAAAAAGAAGGCTTCTACATTGCTGGTTGGAATGCAAACTAGTGCAACCTCTTTGGAATGCAGTGTGGTGATTTCTGAAAGAGCTAGAAATTGACCTTCCATATGACCCAGCAATCCTACTATTGAGAATATACCCAGAAGAACTCAAATCATTCTACAAAACAGATACCTGCATATGCATGTTTGTTGTAGCTCTATTCACAATAGCAAAAACATGGAACCAACCATGCTGCCCATCAAAGCAGGACTGGATTTAAAAATGTGGTGCATCTATTCAATTGAATATTATGCAACCATAAAGAAGGACACACATGTGGACTTCGCAGCAACTTGGATGAATTTAGAATCTATCATACTCGGTGATCTATCACAGAACAAAGAATACTATAAGAAAGGGATTGGCAGTAGTAGGAAATTGCCAGGGGAGGTGGGGTGGAAATGGCAGTTGAGGGAAACTGCCAGGGAAGCGAGGGGCACACCTCATCAACAAGGGCACCTGTATAATGAACATTTGTATGCTTAAAAATGAATTGTACTCCATACCTTCAAAATAAAATAAAAATTAAAAAGTGAGAAAGACTAAAATATAATGTCCAGGATGCATACTTTGACATTAAAAACTAAAAAACTAGCTGGGCTCGGTGGCTCAGCCTGTAATCCTGCACCTTTGGGAGGCTGAGGTGAGTGGATTGCCTGAGCCCGCGGGTTCGAGACCCGCCTGGGCAGTGAGACCAAATCTCTACAGTAAATCAAAAAATCAGCCGGGCATGGTAGCGCATGCCTGTAATTCCAGCTACTCGGAAGGCTGAGGTGGAAGGATCACTGGAGCCCAGCAGGTCGAGGCTGCGGTGGCTGGGAGCAGCCACTGCACTCCAGTCTGGGTGACAGAGTGAGACTCCAACTCAAAAAAAAAAACAAAAAACAAAAAATAAAACTAAAAAACTCTCAAGAAAGTGATGACAATAAATATCAAAAGAGCAATAATTTTGCAGAGAAAGAGGGAGTTGCAATTGAATTGAGACACTTGGACAAGACTTCTAGAAGGCTGCCAAAGTTCTGTTTCATAACTTGTGTCGTAGTTACAGATATGCTCGCCATATATTTCATTAAGATTTGCAGATATTTTGTGTTTTTTTTTCAGTTAAAGACTTAAGAAAGTATTCTATAGTGAAAATTTTCCAGAGTTTGAAAATGCTTTGAAATGTTTATTTTAAAACTATTATAGCCGCCCTAGGTGGCTCAGCCTGTAATCCCGCGCCTTGGGAGGCTGAGGTGAGTGAACTGCCTGAGCCTGGAGGTTCGAGACCTGCCTGGACAGCGAGACCTCATCTCTACAATAAATAAAAAAATCAGCCGGGTGTGGTGGCGCATGCCTGTAACTCCGGCTCCTCGGAAGGCTGAGGCGGAAGGATCGCCAGAGCCCAGCAGGCGGAGGCTGCGGTGGCCGGGAGCGGCCACTGCACTCCAGTCTGGGCGACTGAGTGAGACTCCAACTCAAAAACAAACAAACAAACAAACAAAAAACTATTATAAACCATTTTAGGGTATATATTGTACATATAATCAGTTACCGTAATAGAACTTTTGTGGATTTTCTCAGTTTTTAATTACCAATATTAAAGGCACAATAATCATACTTGCTATTAAGAAAAAAAAATCTTAAAATATCAATTGTATTGTAGTTTCAGCCTCAGGCATTGTTACTTGGCTTATTCTACTCAAAGAGAAAGTATAAAACGATGATAATCTGAACAACTACAATGTAAATCTACTTACCATGTAAATAATTCATTCCTCCTTTATAAATTGGCTGTTTTTTTTTTCTATTAGTTCATTTAATAAGACATTATTACATTTTAAGAGACAAACAAGAAGCCAGATTTATGGTATATAGAACTAAACAGCCTTTAATATTAGAAATTAAACAAAATACAAATGAAAAGGATAATCACTATCTCTAATGTTGACTTTTGCATAGTATAGTTTATTATTACCCTCCACCTCCAAATACGAGGAATTATAATCTAACCTCAGATCCTCAAGTTTTTAGATTTGTGGTGAAAGTATTCTTAAAATATTCTATTTTAAAAAATCTCTTCCGTCAATAAAATTGATATTCAGTATAAAAGGAAATGGTGACTTAATTTGTCAATATTATTTACAGCTTCAGGACCAATATTGTATGCAATATTAATGTATTAAGAATAAAAAACTAATTATGCATTTATTGCTTACATAATTATGAGCTAATTATACTACTAATGGAAAATGCCTTTCATTGCTGTTAGACTTCAATAAAGATTTTTTTTATAATCTTTACTTGGCATTTAATGTGCAATAAATGTCTTCATAAATATATATTCAATGCTTTCTTGAGAGCCCATTTAAAATAATAAATGCATGTGACAATGATCTTGTTTAGAAAATATGAGTTTTAAATACTGAATAGATTACAACCTATGCCATTTCCTTGAAATTATTGTTCTTCCTCTGTAGTTGAAGTTTAAAGCCATTTTTCCCAAAAGACATTATTTCTGTTGCAGTTTTTCAGTTACTTGTCTAAAACACTAGGTTACCGCAGACTGTGATTATTTCAAAAGACCTTTCTTCCTTCTCATCTGTGTACTATTATATTGAGAGTTAGAACATAATTATTAAGTATAAAATGTGTCATGGGTGGATCACTCTTACTTAGTACAATTAGTAGAACCATGTTCAATAGTATAATAGGCATTATGACCCAGCAAGAAAAAAACCTTGTGCATTATAAACTCCCACAAAATCAGCATGACAAATCTGGTGGTAAAATAAATGAGTATTTCCAAACATATAGCTATTGAAATATAATTGCCATAAATAAATGCTGTTTATAAATCAGATAAATTTTAAAAATAATTAAACAGCTAAGCCTTAAAGAAGGGTCTAATGCAGACTTTTTAGCACATATTGTAAAATGACACTCAGGTTTATGACTCTGAAACGTGGTAATGATGAGTTTTCCCCAAAACTGAGCACCTCTTAGGAAGGAAAAAGGATTAAAATAGAATAAAATAGATCTTAATGAGTCAAGTTTTTTTTTTAATGTTATTGAATTATGATTTCTTTATTCAACAAATATATGGAAATTCTACTGTTTTTCAAATGTATGCTTTAGCGCATAACAATGTGAACAAAATAAGTCAATGATATTATAGAATTTATAATATAGTGGAAGGAGAAAGATAATATGCAATAAATTGGATACAGAAAAGTCTGGTGCTAAATATTGTGAAGAAAACAAGTGGTAATTAACTTGGGACATGAGGGATGCTATTTAATGTAAGATTGGTAGATGAGCCTTTCTGATGTGATGAAAATTGAGAGGGACTTGAAGTAAATGAAAGCATTACCTAGGTAGCAATTTGAGGGGATTGTTTCAGGGAGAGGAAATGGCAGGTATAAAGGCCCTTCAGAGCTGGGCTCGGTGCCTCAGCCTATAATCCTGCGCTTTGGGAGGCTGAGGTGAGTGGACTGCCTGAGCCCGCGGGTTCGAGACCTGCCTGGGCAACTTGGCGAGACCTCATCTCTACAATAAATAAAAAAAATCAGCTGGGCATGGTAGTGCATGGCTGTAGTTCCGGCTACTCGGAAGGCTGAGGCGGAAGGATCGCCGGAGCCCAGCAGGTCGAGGCTGCGGTGGCCGGGAGCGGCCACTGCACTCCAGTCTGGGCGACAAAGTGAGACTCCAACTCAAAAAAATAAAAATAAAAATAAAATAAAATAAAGGCCCTTCAGTATTTCCATCCTCCTTCAGTTTTGTCCTATAGAATGTACTATGTAAGAGAGCTTTTTGAAGATTTAATTATGGATAATTCCTTTTCATATCTTTATACTCCTTTGGGTCTTTTCAGAAGTGTATTAATGAAATGGGGGAAGGTTACAAAGTTGATCTCAACATATTTCCTGGAAATCCTCTGATTAATGTTTTTAAGTGGTTTCTGACACTTGATTTTCATTCATGTTTTTGACTCCTGACGTTGTACTTCTAAATCATTGTACACCAGCCAATTTTCTGAATCTATGTACTTTTCATTTCTCAGTCAGTCATACACTACCTTACTGAGACCCCTTCCTTCTTCATATTACCTCTTCCTTCTTGCTTTGGACTTTAGATGTACGTTTGGCTTTACTTTACACAGCTGAATGTGAAACTTTTGGGGTTAACACTCCTTGTGTTCGTACAGAGCCTAATAGCACCATGAACAATTACATACATATATATACACACACATATAATTTGAGCAAAACTTCATCAAAGCCAATTTGTCTGCAGAGTGAAAAATAATTTCATATTTTTAAATTATTGTAAGTTTATTTTTTTTAACGTGGAGACAATTAATAAAAAAAAGGAAAAGCTATAGTAAGCAGTAAAAAATGTTTCGCCATTAATTCTATTGATAATTATTTATTTTGGTTTTGAGCAATCTTGCTGCTTCTCAAATAAGATTCTGTGCATTTGAATGTTGAATATAGTATATGTTAAAAATCAAGCTGGTATGAATTGTACAAACATACTACAGCTAATACAGTGCTCACTGTAACACAAATGCCTTGATATTTGCAATGGTTCCCTTATGTGTTATTTAAAAGACAGTCAATAAAAGATTGAACTGGATGGAATAATTCTTTAGACATTTCACTGCTAACTATAATTATTTAGAAGGCTCTTAGTGATTCAGAAGGCACATTATGCTCTTAGAACTGATAGTGCCCTGATAGCATGCCATTTGTTAAAACATTAAAATGCTTCCATACTGCCTGATAAATGGTTTTTACCTTAAGACCCTGAGTGACTACCCACCCATTCTATTGCGGCCCCCTGGCTACTGAGATTAGCAGCACTCCAATGCTCCTAAAACCTTTTAATAAATGATTCGTGCATGTACTGCAAATTAATGTTGGCATGCTAAGACTATTCAGTCTACTACTTAGGCTATTTTAGAATGCATTTATGACTTCCTTTTTCTGTTGTAACCTTTAAAAAAATAATCCTCAGAATGAAGCATCTATCTCTTCATTGAAAATTGAACCTTGCTCTTACAGAGAACTTCCTTTGGTATGAGGAGGCATGACAATAAAAAGTGGTGATGTTACACTGTCTGTGCCAGAAAATAAGCTTTACGTTTAGTAGGGCCAGTCAGTAAATAAAGTTAAAGAGAAGGCAAAGAAGGAGTAGCGTTGGGGAAGTGCGGAATATAGGCACTGTAGGGATTATTGTAATCTCAGGGATTTTTTGTAATATGGCGGCTATCAGAAGACCAAAGTGGTAAAAGGAATAACTCACATTCTGTTCCAGAATTATAACTAATGAGAAAGGGTTGTTTTGTTGTTGTTTTTGCTTAACTTTAATTAAGCTATACTGTATATTTTCCTTCAAAATGACATCTACAAGAACATCTTGCTAAATACTTATAGAAAGAGTTAATAATTATTTTCATTGTACTTATAAGTATTGAAGTCTTCTTTTGTATACTTGTATATTCCTACAGTCCAACATCATTGGTTTCCTCAAAAATATACCTTTATTTCAGATAAAAATGTTTAAAACAATATTTGAGTTAATACATGTTTGTAGGTGTGTATTATATGCCAACAAAAATGCAAATTATACTTATTTTATCCAGAATTTTTATTTTTATATGACAACAAACTGCATGACAACTAACTGCATTTCAGGATTTATAAAAGGATTTACATACATATGTGAGGTATAGTTAAAATAGAGTTTGCTATCAATACTTTTCAAATAGATTATTCACTTAGTACTACTTTGGTGATAATCATACAATACAATTTTAAAAGGTAACAAAACTCATTTATTGAGATAGTTTAGATTTTTTTTTTTTGCTAGTGCATATGTGAGACAACTATCACCATGATCATTGTATTGGCTAAAAACCAAACATTTAAAACCTGACAAGCAAGTGGTTAATTCTCGGTTACTTTCCAAGTTGTACAAGATTTTTAATTTCTCGGAGCCTCATTTTCTTTATCTTTAAAGTCAGGAAAATATAATATCTACCTCTCAGGGTTTAAGTGAGAATTAATTGAGAAGATGCATGTAAAGTGCTTCAAACAGCCCCAAGAACATCAATGCTCACTATTATTATCCTTATTGCCATAAATTGAAAGATTCTTTTCTTGTAATGCTAATTACTGGAGAATATTCCAAAGGGTATGCTCTAGAGTCATTTAATCCCTAGTATAATTACTTACCCAAGGCAAAGAAGATAAAATTTTGTTTTAGTCAATGTTTATAATACATGATTTTATTCTAGAGCTATGAATTCACTGTTTCTCCATTGCATATGCTATAATTTGACTTAAATGGGAGACATGTGCAGTCATGCTACATAGCTTGTTCATATAGCAAGATAATTTGTCCATTTTGGAGAGAAGTGATCATTGACTTCAATCTCTTTGGAATACTGGCTTAACTAGGATCTCTTGCTCAGTATTCATCAAAATGGTTGTTGATGAAATGGCATCTGAAGGAAGCCTCATGCACCTTGTATAGGAAATAGAGTGGAGTGGAGGTGGTTAAGGCTTTAGAACATTGCTTTTCTCTCTATCAGCAGTCTTCAGAGACTCCATGGCTATCCTATCTCTATCTATTTACCTATTTATCTATCTATCGATTATCGATCTATGTATCTATCATCTATCTATCTATCATCTACCTATATTTTTTTCAATTATTACTCTGAGTTCTTTCTATTTAGTTCCTCACTAAGTTATTATACAACTGAGAGAAGGAACAGACCCCAGCCAGTCTTACAGAAACTTAATATTGCTCAAGTTGTGAAAGATATAATCTGTTGCAATAGTGATGTAATTTATTTGCATCCTGATGTTTGAAGAAAAAGGGAATATAGATTTAGAATATTAATCAGAGGAAAATGAGGGAGCAGGAAAAGGAAAAGAAGGAGCAAGAATCTTTGCTACTTCTAAGAAATATATTTCAGGAAAACAGGGAGTGAAGACAAGGTCTCTTTTACATCTCAGTCACACAGGACCTCCTCCAAGATTTTTCTCGTGCTCATTAGGAGTAGAAAGACCTAATGATAGTAAAGTAGACAACATTAGTTATTGTAATAAATAGCAAAAAAAGGGATTTGGATCTTGTATTCATAAATCAACCTACTTTAAAGGAATTTTTGAAAGGATTACCAATAACAGATATTTCAAAAAGTTCACAATAGTTTTCCAAGAAAATATCTGCGATCTCTGAAGGGATCATGGGTTTAGCCAGGGGAAAAAAAACACTACAGATTTCTTTCTCTATTTTTTTGAGTTGGAGTCTCACTTTGTCACCCAGACTGGAGTGCAGTGGCCACTCCCGGCCACCACAGCCTCAACCTGCTGGGCTCCGGCGATCCTTCCGCCTCAGCCTTTCAAGTAACTGGAATTACAGGCGCACGCTACCATGACCGACTGATTCTTGATTTATTGTAGAGATGAGGTCTCGCCAAGTTGCCCAGGCGGGTGTCGAACCCGCGGGCTCAGGCAATCCATTCACCTCAGTCTCCCAAGGCGCGGGATTATAGGCTGAGCCACAGAGCCCAACTGCACCACAGATTTCAATATGAGTTGGGATTCTTAATTTTTGGAATAAGTTTCCACTATTTACTGAGGGACTGAGATTTTTAATCACAATTCAAAGTGAGAAAATATAAATGCTTTTAGTTGTTGAAGTATAGTAATTTAAAAAATATAAATCAAGTGTCTTGTTCGCTGTATTTAAAACTGGAAAATAATAATTTCTCATTTGATGACTATTGGCAAAATTCAAAAATATTATCCATTTACCTTATTAATTAAGAGACTCATTACATTTCAAACAAGATATAATCCTAACTGGCTTTCAAAACATCCTTAGGGAAACAATGTACTACATTTAAAATGTATTTCCAGTAATGGAATTCCTACTGTCTACTTTTACAAGCATATTAAGTCCGAATATTTTATATTTTTCAGAGCAGCTCACATATATAAGCTCGTTGAATTCTGTAACGGAAAATATGTTAAGTCAGTAGAATAGGTCTTATTACTCCCTAGAAGAGAAAAAAATATAAAAAAGAAAAAGATAAGTTATAAAAGTCTTACTTGCAGTTATCCAATTTATTAATAACAAAGAAAAGTGCCTCCCTCCCCCTGCTTTGGAACTAGAATTTTCTCATTCTTTTTGTTCTAGACTCTTATTTATAAGATATTTATAATACTCTGCTGGAGTATTATTCAGCCATAATAAAGATGGAAATTCTGTCATTTGTGACAACATTGATAAACCTGGAGGACATCATGATAAGTGAAATAAGCCAAACACAGAAGGTCAAATACTGGATAATCTCACTTATATGTAGAATCTTAAAAGTAGCCGGGCTCGGTGGCTCAGCCTGTAATCCCGCGCCGTGGGAGGCTGAGGTGAGTGGATTGCCTGAGCCCGTGGGTTCGAGATCCACCTGGACAACTTGGTGAGACCTCATCTCTACAATAAATCAAAAATCAGCTGGGCGTGGTAGTGTGCACCTATAGGTCCAGCTACTTGGAAGGCTGAGGCGGAAGGATCGCTGGAGCCCAGCAGGTTGAGGCTGCGGGGGCCAGGAGCGGCCACTGCACTCTAGTTTGGGCGACGGAGTGAGACTCCAACTCAAAAAAAAAAAAAAAAAAAGTAAAACTTTTATAGAAACAAAGAGTAGAACAGTGTTTATCAGGGCCTGGGAGATGGGAGAAATGAAGAGCCGTTGGGAATAGAGTACAAACTTTCAGTTATAAGATGAACAAGCTCTGGAGATCTAAGGTACAGCATGGGTGGTGACAAATATGCTAATTACTTTGATTGTGGCAGTCACACAACGTGATGTCTGTATGTATAAAATCATTGCATGTTTTATGCACACGTTTGTGTGCATAAAATCACATTATACATCTTCGATATTATACACTTTCTATGGTGCCAAAAATATGTATATATATATAATATATGCATTTTATGTAAGACATTTGCTTAAAAGATGGTGGTGTTAGTCAAATAAATGTTAGCATTAACATGTGATAGAACAGTCGAAGAAAATGGCGGAATCACAGTTGAGCAAACATCATAATGCACATTGCTAGCGTAATTCAATTCAATAGTTAATAACTCTTAAAATGTGTATACATTTTTTGGCACCCTCTGTATATAAATAATTTTTGGCATTAATAACTACATCGACTACCTATTACTGCATAACCAATACTCAAATTTAGAGCCCCCCCAAAACAAAACTGTATCTTTTAAAAAAAAGTTGTGGTTTGAAAGTTTCTTTTGTTAAACTCACCCGTGTTTCCTCATGTGACTACATTCATTTGGCAGTGTAATTAAAGACTGGGCTTAGTTGGGATAGCTAGGATTTACTGGAGATCTTTCTTCACATGATCTTTCACACATAGTACAAAGAGCTGTGATCTTTTCTTCACATAGTGACAGCTGTGGATGCACTTATCATGTCTTTGCTGTGGCATGTGTGTCTCTGTCTCTTTGCCCAAAATAGGCAACGTGAGCAATTCCAGAGTCAATTTGAAAAGGTGTTACCTGAATGCATTGATGACAAAATAACTGATTTACTGGGGGCTACATCTGTACACTGAATCCTGGTTAGCTCTCTGGCTCCAATAATGCATGTCCCTCCTATGTCTGTAAAGTACTGCTCACACCTTCTCAGCATCCCCAATGTCATATCTAATTATAGTATTTGTCTTGAAGTTCATATCCTGTTACTCGTATCAGTTCTAGATATAAATACGGCTTGTTGCCTACAGTTCTTTTCCTCTGATCCTGTTTTCCTAGGGACCCCAAACCAAAAATGACAAGTTACACACATGAATACTCTCCACATATAACACTGAGTCAAGTACAAAATAACTGCAATTGAAACTTCCACTCAAAAATTTAAAAAATTGGAGGCAGTCACTTGTCCATAACAATTCTAAGTAGTTTAGTAAATGTCCTCATGACTTTCAAGTTCAAGGATAGAAAATATTCCTTGATTATAGTCTGGTTCTGCTTCTCGGAAGTGCGATTCCCAAATCCTCTGATCTTATTGACTCGACTCATGGCTTTACCCTGTGAGATATCCTTCCTTTTCTATAGGAAAAGACCAGTGTTTGAAGCAGAATATCTTCTCAATCTGCAGGTTGCTTCACAGTGATAGCAAATTTGGTGTATAGAAATCCCTTTTCATTTTGAACTGCCTCTGCCCGTTTTAGTTCAAGCTGTTACTACTTTCTTAAAAACATCATATTTAATTGGTGTTTATGTCATGCCCCAAAAGCCATATCTACAATTATTTTTGAAATAGACCTCTCTCTAGTTTGGGTAGAGGGTTCAGGAGAGAAAATCTTTAAGATTCTTAGAAACCATTTTGTGCAGCATATAGGGTCTACTAAGCACTTTCATAAATCTTTCTAAAGTATTAACAGTGAATCTTACAATGATACTAGATTTTACTTGCACTGTGAGGCCATTTTTTACTTTGAAAATTTTTTGCTTGCTGAAGAAACGGAAGAAATAAAGTTTCCTTTTCAAATCAAGAGCATTATGTGACCTTTACGTTTTTTAAAAATATTACTTGTAAACTATATTTTTTCACCTCAATCTTTTTCTTCCTATGCTTTATTTAATATAGAAAAAATAAGAAAATTTACAACACCCAGCCTAGAAATCCCCTTAGATTCATAGGTTCATTAAGCATATTCTATGTTTTCCAATTAACCCAGAAGATAAATTTGCCAACTGTTTCATGAGTAAAAAACACAGATCACCATTTTATTCAGCTTCCAATAATAATTTCTTTGGTTCATTTCCACTAACAGTTTGTAGGTGGTTTCTTCCAACCATCATCAATAGCCTCCTTGCCAGTTTTTAAGCCCTCTTCCACTACCCAGTACTGAAGCCAGTGCTACATGTTTTTAAGTTTTATTACATTAGAGTCCTGCGCCTGATAACATTTTCTCCTGGTTCAGTTATCTATTGCTATATAATGAGTACCATTAATGTAATAATCCATTATTATAACCAAGTTTAGTCTCTGTTAAAATTGATTTGATATGTCAGAAATAGGAAATTAGCTTTATCTGCAACTGCTTTAATTTTTATTCCCTGGTTAGCAGTGTTAATACATGCTAATTTTTTTAAAGCAATTACTGTGTGCCTGGCATTGTGCTAAGGATTTAAATCATTTTCTCATTGTGTCTTCATAACTACTTCTTCAATGAGACTTACAGCATCATTTCTTGGTATAATATCTGAGACTTATGAAAGGTTTGTAATCTTCCCAAAGTTGCATAGAAAGTAGGAAACCTGGGATTCAAACCTTACTATTCTGACTCCAGAGTTAGTACTCTTAAGTACTCCACAATGTTGCATACCTGGTATTCAGGTCTACCAGGGCTTTATAATGGCAAAGGATATCAGTAAGCAGGGTCAGTGCACTCTGTCTTCCTTTTTTTTTGTAGTGCAGGGATAAGCTTAGTAGCCGATAGATTGTTCTTGAATAAATCCCATTTTGTAAAACTCAATACTAACCATTTGTTAGTGGAGCTATATTCTGACTCTCTATAACAAGTCTAAAAATTGGGTTTCCATATTTCATTCAAGAAGTTTTTCACATAACACTGTGAAATGAACAGCAGATTGGGGCCTTCCAATGTGTGAAATTTGAGATTGGAGCTGTAAGTTCACTATATTTCTCTTACAAGATATTTATCCTTTTTTCTTTCAAGACTAAGATGGTGGGCTAAATGGAAATAATCAAAATTTAAAATACTCAAAGAAATTAAACTGACTACATTCAAACACAAACTAAATTTAAGATTAGACTATGATATTGTTATACCTTAGAAGTCCTTTAGAACTTACCTTTCATGAAAGAAAAATAATAAGTAACATACAAATTATTTATATGCAAACTATACTTTTTGAACTTCACCAAAGGACTTAAACTTTTAAAAAGCCTTTAGATTTTACTCTAACAATTATATTTTCCTCTTTAGTTGGAAAGATTTTGGAGTTATGGTAAACTTTCAGTCTTACTTCTGAACTATTAGCAACTCAGAATTTAACTTGGAAAGAAAGATGTATATATTCCTTATTTAAACAAAATCTAACGATTCTAAACATTGGCCTGGATGCTGCTGTTATCACAAGGAAAAAGAAAGGCTGGATTCTGCCTTCTGCCCAGAAGAATGCTGCAAGAAGTCTGAGTCAATTGCCATCATGAGTTAAGCCATACACAGCAGTCTAGCACAAAAGGTTACCCAGACACAGATATGATATGGCAACGACTTGGTTTGTTCTCTAAAAGGATGTAAATGAGACAAGCCCAGCTATCAACAAACAAAAGAACCCTAAGGAGCCCTTCTGGTATCAAAGAGGGCTTTATACACCTCCTGTTCTCTTTTCACCTGTGCACAGTCAGAAAAAGAGCAAAGACAAAAAATTTAAAAATGCAATTGAGAGCTCAGAATTCTGTGGCTATTTGAAATGCACTTTTGCATGAAGAAAACAAAAACACTTTTCTTTAGGGGACCTATTTTTTTTTATCATATAACAAAAATTAGATGTTTGAAATGGAAACTAGGTTTCAAAAGCATCAAAATGCAAAATAGATGTTCAACTGTTTCTTACACGAAACAATTTGTATACCATATCTATAAATAGGAAGTCAGGTGTATATTGATCTACACATACATAACAATAAGCCAGATACTTAGATTTGCGTTACTTATATACAGAATATGCTTACAAATCATGTCATTATGATTCTTTGTTCACATTTTATCTCTTTTAAGCTAATGCTTTATGTTTTAAAGATATTTTCTAATATATAATTTTACATGACAATGAAGACTTGCTAAATAAAAAGAGGTGGAATTCCCATATTCTAAAAACTTATTCAATAATATTTAAATAATCAAATAATGAAATTAGGAGACGATTCATATAGTCATTCCTAAAATGGCCACTTTATCTCCTCTCCTTCTATTTATTAAGGTATTTTGATGACTACCCTGAGTTGTGGGGAAAGGGGCAGGATCAAAAGCTATTTTTATAGATAATATATTTGGTGTAAGCAGTACATGAGCGTGTCTAGAACTGATCAAGCTGTTTTGACTGGTAGCAAATTTCTTCTCTGTGGATGGTACATAAACACCATGACAGAGGTGGGCATTCCTTTCATCTAGCTTCACTGAATGTTCTCTTTGCTTGTGATTACCAGACTTTAGGAAGTACAGCTAATGGAGGGATATTTGGGGAAGAAAAATTTTTTTTTATCTCCTTCTCAAAATGAAAAAAAAAAAAAGAAAAATGGAAAAGGGAAAGGAGAAAGCTGATGAGGATGGTATTTGTCCTGCAAAAGGAGTTGTCAGTATATAATTATTTTTAGGAGGAGGAGGAGGAGGAGGAGAATAGAGTATAGTTTAAAATCTCCAAGTTGGCCTTTCTTCCTAATCATTTTCTTCAGCCAGAGGCAGCATATGTTGAACAAGGCAGTAGGTGAGAATGCAAAGTTCCCAGAAATAGGAAGTGTAATTCTAATATGTAATTCACTAGAGGAAGCACTTCAAGGCCTCCATTTATCATTTCTGAATGGGGGCCTCTGTCGGGGGAAAGTTTATTTGCATTTTCAGGGCAAAATGTTCTGCCTTTTTTTCAGAAATAGGTACCTCGCCTGAGAGGAGAGAGGAAATCCACGTGGTCTAGCTGTGAATGAATGCGGAAACATTTTCAGTTGATATAATACATGGACGTGATTTTAACACGCCACTGACTGACAATGCCATGTGGAAAATCTCAGTTGTTAGTTACGAGACATATTACCCGAAATAGTTGTTTCTGTTTGTCAGTCAGAATGTGTTTCTTTTCCCCATCATCGTAAATCTTCCCTCATCACCCCCAATGCAAGGTCTGCTTTGTATGGGCAGTAATCACCTGAATATTTCTGTTTCTCTGACATTTTATATGTAGTAATTAAGAATATTTTCTGAGATTTCAAATTTCCTAGTTTGTGTGTGTGTGCGTGTTGTTGTTGTTCCTGTTGTTGCTGTTTTTCCTGTGCATTTCAGATATTAACTAGGCAATGAATATTCCGTGGTCAATATTTCCTACTTCAAAATACCTTATATGGCAATGTTGTTTCTAAAACACAGAACCCCTCTGTATCATTCAGGGAAGAATTATCAAGTAGTAGATACATGTTAAAGAAATTATTGCAAGGAGTTGGCGTATATGATTGTAGAGGCTAGTCAGGAAAGTCTGAAATCCATAGGGCAGATGGTCAGGAAGAGCTGACTGGAACTCACAAGCCAAACTGCTAATCACAGGGAGAATTTCTATTAAGGTCTTTCAGCTGATCTAATCTGGCCCACTCGGCTTATCCAGGATACTCTCCCTGTCGACTGAATATAGACTTTAATTACATTAAGAAAATATCTTCAGAGCAACATTTACATCAGTGTTTCTTGCAAAAGTAGAGACAGTAGGTTACCTAAATTGATGCATCAAAAAACCATCACACTCTCCAAATAAAAAGCTCTTTGGAAGAAATGAAAAGTCAATTATGGTAAAACTATCTTATGAAATATTATATGATCATTACTGCATAGTCATTAAAAATATTTATAAAGTTTTTATGAGAGAGCACAAATGATTCTTCTGCAATGTTATTAGGAGAAGGAATAATCGATCATGCACTATGTAAAAGTTCTTAGATGAAAGAGTAGCAGAAAATGATTCATATTATAGAATGAGATCGTCTTATTTGAGTTCTTTGCCTGTGAAATGTTTCTGTGGGAAATTATTCTTTTTATAATAAATTAATGTTTAATTTATAAATGGAACATGCACTCATATGATCCTATATTCTAACATATATGTGCTCACACTTGACTTATCTCTCTAGCAATCTTCCTTAGTCTGGTTTTTATGATTTCTTTTGAGTTTGGCTTTTTCATCCTTATTTGCTTTCATGGACTTCTCTCAATCCACTTTTTCCATCCAGCCTTGCTAATCCATAGCCTCTGAAGGAACAAACAAAAAACTGTTCATGTCTTTGTACATCATATCGATATGATTATACTAACCATACTCCCTCAACATACTCATTACACACAGTGGAGAATTTATTCATTATAGTTCCCCTATGGGGGGAAAGAAAAAAGTAAGCTTATTGTCCATAAGGAACCTAATCTTATTTTCTAACTACGTTCAAAATGGATACATTGAGACTCATTTTACTCATAAGAAACCTGTTCAGGTGAAATAAAAGACTCTCTCATTATAAAACAGCCTCTTTATCGTTAACATGACCTTATTGGGGTAAATATATAACAATTTAAATTTTCAGTTTTTTATCTGAGTTGTTTATTCAGTTACATAGGTTCTTTTTTTTCCAGTTCTTCTATCCAAGAGATTGTGTAAATTTATTGTGAAAATTGTTATTGCTGTTGGCTTTAGGGGTGAACATTGATCTCTGCTCTTGTTTCTACCATTGCTGACAAGTCAGAGGCTACTATAACTCATATCTTGTTCTCTCAGCACAGGCTATCAAGGAAAGTGTTTTGGAAGATCTGAGCTTTCTTCTTATTAACACTGATAGTCCTACTAACTTCCAATTTTCCCAGTGTTTCGTGTCTTCGCAGGCCTGGCGGCAACTTCAATTTGACTAACAGTTGTTCCTGCAATGCTCATTACAAGGCTATTTTGACCTTACAGTGGTGGTCTCAGGGGTAAGTCTGCTCTACAGGAATGTATATTCTTTATTGCCTGGGACCTGAGGAAGAATGGCAGACACTTTCTCTGGCTCTGCCTTTGCCGAAACATATCAGAACACCACATCTGCTCCATGCAACCAACTGAGAGCGGCAGAAAAACATACTGGAATTAAGGCACACATCTTTTCCTTATCTCTATTTCTACACAAGTACTCTCAGTGGTTCTACCTCTTCCCCTTGATTTGCAACCCAAAGCGGATGAGTGACTACCTTTGTGTAATGAAGTACCTCAATGAGAGAACTGAAAGAAAAAGAAAAAAAAATGAAAACCAAGAACTCACTTTCCATTATTCCTGTTTATGAATAACCTTCTCCCCACTTCCCACTGTTCATGCTATCATCCATTCATTCTTCATATTATCCATGCTATATTCTGTATAATTCTGTCACAGTTAAAAGTATACCTTTTCAACATTTGTATTTTCCTGGTGAGATATGCCGTAAGCTTACCAGTCATTTAATATTATTTAGTATATTATTAACAGTATTGTGGATAGTAATCACAAATAGCCATTATGGATCCAAAGTGGCTTAAGCTAAACCGGGAAAGCAATCCTTCTATGAGTTAGTAATCTTATCTTCTTTCTCTATTTTGTTTAAGTTACATTATATTAGATCTTTGAAAAGCAAAGTCCTAAGTTTTTGCTGAATTGTTACATCACAATTTAATTTGGAGGTCACTCAATTCATGTTTCTGTGTTTCAATTACTTATCTAGAGATTCAAACCAGTAATTTGAAAAGCCTTATCTAGTTCTAAAAGCCTATGATACTTTTACTTTAATGATTACATTAAAACTTTAACTTCAATGCAACTGACACTCATCAATCCTGCCCTGACTCTGCAGGTAATACCTTCTATTCTTCAGTCTCTCTGCAGCTAAGTGATTTTGTGTTGGTGTCTATAGTTTCAGGTTAAAGGAAAAAAAGGAGAAGAAACAGAGGGAGAGAGAAATCTACAGAAACAAACTTTGTAGGCATTAAATCCTCAGTGTCAAAACTGATTATGCACTACAAGAGGTTTCATTAGAACAGCTGTTTCAAACTCCTGTGTTGCAATATCAATTTCCAAAGAATAATTACTGTTTTTGTTAATAGCGTTATTTGAAAATAATCATTATTCCCAAAGAATAATTCCAGTTTTGACAGGATTTGGAAATGTTCAAGTAAGCTTCTCTACCTGCCTATGATGTATTTACACTGCATCAATTTTAAGCTAAAACTACATGCCAAGAATTCATTTCCTGTATGATTTGGTTTTTGCATTGGCCAGAAACAATATTTTGCGGAGATTTGAAAGGCAGAAGTAAGGCAGCAGCCCTACTTTTATGCTTGCCGGTTTGATGCAGGGCTTCAGACACTGTGGCATATGGCACTGATTGGCACTGATCTGTTGGCTCCCCTTCTCAGTGTAGGATAGCACCTGAACTTGAAGCTTGCTTACCTTCTACCAGATCTCTTTGACAATTCTGAACTTTTCAACCACATGGTTAGGCTCATGGTGAAGGACACTGGCCTCTCTAGCAAGCCATGGATTTAGGTTGGAGATGGTGAGAAACGTATATGTCTTTGTGTGTTCTCATACATTTCAATTTTTCTTTATTCTTTTCCACACATAAAAAAATTTCCACCCCCGTTGCCAATCTGACTGACCTTTAGAGACATCAGGTTCAACATAAGCATAGTGCTTAAATCTTGCATAGTCTTTGTCATCAGTTCTGATAATTATATAAGATCTAATCCCAATCATAAATCCCTATCCCAGTTCTATCTGTTCAGTGTGATAGCTACTATTACAGCTATTGACTACTTAAATGTAACTAATCTAAACTGAGATGTATTATGAGTTAAAATATATTCTAAATTTCAAAAATGTAATGTGAAAACAAAAATGTAAATTATCTTCTCAGTAGTATTATATGTGATTATAAATAGAACTCATCAATTCTATTTGAATGTTGTTTTTTATATGATCATACTATAAGAAAGGTGAAGTAACATTCCCTCCCATGGGACCAAAACAACTATTTCAAATTAGAAAAGTGTCTGTGGAGATCAAGGTTTTAGTTGAATCTTATTCCGAACAGCAGATTTATTATTTATGCAATCATTCAACAAATATTCTCCAAGTACCATCTTAAGTATCAGTCTACTCTTTCTAGGTCCTAGGAGGTAAATGCAAGGCAAATATAGCTTTGAACATGATAAAAAAGCATTCTGCTATATATGAAATTAGTATGTCAAAGAGATGTTGTCACTGCCATATACATTGAAGCACTATTCATAACAGCCAAGATGTAGAATTAACCTAAGTGTCCATCAACATATAAAGATAATGTGGTATACATACATAATATAATTCTATTCAGCCTTAAAAATGCAATAAAATCTTGTCATTTACAACAACATGGATAAGCTTAGAGGGTATTTTTTATGTTAAGTGAAAGAAGTCAGGCACATAAATACAAATCCCACATCATAATCTCTCTTATATTTGGAGTGTAAAACAGTCAAACTCATGGAAACAGAGAGTAAAATGACAGTTATCAGAGGCTGGGAGAAGAAATGGGAAGGTATTAGCCATGGGGCACAAAATTTCAATTACACGGTCAAAATATGTTCAAAAGAACTACTGTGCATCTTAGTGACTACGGTTAATATCAATATATTGTGTAATTGATAATTGCTAAAAGTGTAGATTTTAAGTGTTTCTGCCACAAAAGAATGATAACATGTGAGGTAATACATATGCTAAATAGCTTGATTTACTAATTCCACAATGCACGCATATATCAAAACAGCATGCTCTACACTATAAATATACCCAATTTGTGTTATTAAATTGAAAAATAAATAAATAAACAAATACTTCTTGAAAGGTGGTACTTGGAGAATATTCGTTGAATGATTGAATAAATAATAAATCCACTGTTCAGAATAAGATTTGTCAACTAAAGCCTTCATCTCCACAGACACTTTTCTAATTTGAAATAGTTGTTTTGGTGCCATGGGAGGGAATGTTACTTCACCCTTCTTATAATATGATCATATAAAAAAACAACATTCAAATAGAATTGCAAAAATTATGAGAGTCTTAGTTTTGCTTTATATTACAGAGCGAAAGTAGAGGATCAATTACAGAATCATACCCTTTGACTCTTCTAAAATGTGTTTATTAATATTTAATGTGTCCATAAAATGCTTTGAAGGATGTATTTTATACAATTAGAACATTTAAAAGGGATGAATCATAGTACATTAATCATGCTTGTAATGTCTTTTGAAATTCAAAATTATTAGCAGACTTTCAGAATGCATTTAAAGTTCTAAGGAAAATGTGCGAGGACAAACCTCTCTCATGACAAAGAAAATCATGCCATGGCACTTACTCCAGAGAAAAATAGTATTTCTTCCAGAGTCCGATGTGGAAGTCATATACTAATTGCAAAGAAAGAAATTCACTGGATCTGACATTTTTTCCTTTGGGTTGGTCCATGAGTTGTCTATGAATGGTGTCAGCTTTCTATTTGTACTGAAAACATTCAGTGGTTGAGTGCCAGAGCTCTTTTGACAAACTTTTTCATTGGTGCCAATTCTCATGATGGTGTTCTCCCAGCATTTGCCTTTGAATTTCAAATGATCGTAAAACTCCAGGGGTTCACACTCTGTGAATGAAACGAGACACGAAGATGTCAGCAAAACTGTTTAGCTGCATTTCATATTTTTTTTTCCTTGTTGGCTCCAGTGTGGCTTGAGACCTGGCATACTGTATGATACAGTAAAGTGTTAGACAGAAAGTGCTAACCCAGTCAGAAACAGTGAATCCTACAAGGAAAAAGTAATAAGTGACTAGAAAGGCATTGCCGATGTCTTGTCATGCCTTCAGGCCTAGAAAACAATTATAAAAATGGTACATTTGGAAATCACTGTGTCCCAGGCAGACACATTAAATTGACTGAGTTAATGTACATGATTTGACTACTGATATAGCATGAGCTATATGGCAAACACACCTCAACGAGAAAGACAAGAGCATAGTCTGGAATCCAGATGTTATACAAATAGATAGCTGTTAGGCATAGCATTGCCAACATTTAGTGAATTTAATCATTTCAGCCCCTACATTATTTGTTTCATGTTAACAACAGCAGTAACTTTATTCAAAAACCTCATCCAATATCGTATCAGGGGAGAAATCAGACTGCCCAAAGGTTTGCTAGTTTTTGAATAAGCTAAATTTTTTTGAACATGTTGAGGAATCCGAAACATATATTTAATGATATGTATATGATTCTGCTTTTAGGAATTCTTCTTGAGTTTAAGAAAAATGTAATACAGATTATGTTAGACAATTATAAGAGAAACCGAAGTTAGAGGTTTTACATATCAGCTTTCATTTTGATTTTGGGTTAGGCCTAAATGTGTGTACCACCAATTCAAGTAGTTTTCCTTTAATTATGATGAACTGAATGCAAAGATTGCCCTACAGAATGGCATTAATTTATATTAATAACATATCACAATTGATATTTTCTTTTCTTTTCTTTTCTTTTCTTTTTAAACTGTCTCCTTTATCAATACCTCTGGGCAAATAAGATAAGTGGTTGGTTAAATAACAGAATGCTATAATTGCTCACTTTGATGTGGTTTACATTTTCTTTTTATATTTCAATGTGGTACAGTGGAGATTAATACCTTAGATAATATATCTGGAACACAGTAAAAGTGTGTATTTTCAGTGAATGACTCAATTCTCTGAAGGAACAATGAAGCTATATGAAAGCTATTTTGGATATAGGACAAAATTGCTTAACCTCTGCCATTTCTTTTGTAGGATGGTGCAGGTTATGGAGTTGTACTCAGCAGCTGATTCCAGAGAGTAATTAGGAAAAGAGCCAATTTTTTTTTACAGAACTCTGTCTGAAGCAGAATAAAAAACATGCAGTCTCTCTCTTCTACTGAACCATTGCAAGAACACTGGAAATACCTTGCTTTATTCTATCCCTTTAAGAGAAACTTGAATGGCAAAGTTTAGTTGCAAAAATATTCAATAATATGTCAGCCAAGTGTGCAATTTATTAACACACCTTTGTGGATATTTTAGTAGACAGATAAGAAACTATGGAAAATCAACACTTTCTCAGAACTCATACTCATATTTTCCCCCCTGGTCCTTCAGTAGATGGAAATGTCTATTCCTATTTATAGACTTTCATTGCTTTTCAAATATATTCTTTCACATGGGAATAAAATTTGATCATATAACCAATATATCTCAGCAGATTTTACATGCATGACTGCTATCTTCATATTGATTTTTTTCAATTGCTGTAATATTTTGCACTGTGTCTAAAGGCATTCAGTGTTTCCTTTAACATAATACACAAAAAGCCTTAATGTTCACTTCTCATTTTCATTCACAATCCCCTTTATTTCTTAGCATTACTTCTTTTAGGTCACAGAATTGCAAATCCTCACACATTCTATCTGTGTGTATAAAAAATAGTATATTTCTCTTTGTTTCTTATAAGAAAAACCCTAAATTCGCTTGAGTATCTATTCTTCTTGACTCTTCCAAGTTAACATTGGATCATTTTGTTTAACTCAGACTCTCCCTAATAACAAGCAATTGAAGGATTAAAATTCAATCTTATTAGATATTCTTTTTCCTGTGACACTCGTCTTTTGCCCTCCTGAAATCTGGATGCAAGAGGAAGTTTGTATGAATGTGTTTGGCTAGAGACATATCCAGTTATTTGGTGCAACTGTTGTCCTCTGAACTTGACCAGTTTTCACAGAGTCCAGGTCTACCTGGTCTCTTCTCCTTCTGCCAGGTTCTGGTGTCCACTAAATGTTAGCTGGTCCTGGCTGTTTCTTGTAAGTAGCTTGTTGCTACCTGCCATAGACCAGTGTCAAGGGGTCTAACTTTTCAATCCCCATATTCTGATTCCAGACCTTTCTATTCTACCAGTTATCTTCAAATAGTCTATGACCCCCACAAGTCTAGGACATGTCTGCATATTTTTCTACATCTTGTGGGTCTGCATGGCCGCTCTTCAGCTCACCAACTTATACATCTCCCTTAGCTCTATACCTCAGAATATTATGTAGAATATAGGACTTTGCAATCACCATCAGTTGTAACGCTATGATTTTATTCCATTTCTTATTTTCCTGTCAACAAAAATACAATTTTCTGGAGCTTTACTTGTGGAAGAATAATATTTTTAGGTAATATTTCTCAATCATTTTCCATCATGACCCAGGGAACGTCTCTTTGATATTTGATGTAGTAAAAATGAGCTTTGGAATTTAGAAAAAGAAAAGTTTTTCAGCAAGGGCTAGTTTTAAAACTATTATAATTCTCTGGGTTCTCAAAATGGTAGGTTCAAGATTCAAAAATGATCAGGAACTCTTTTATTCTAGTCCATATCCTCTCCTCCTAAAAGAATGAATGCTCTTTATTGAAGAGCTAGAAATTCTCAGAAGAGCATGATTGAAAAGGAAAAGTTATTTCAAAAATGAAAAATAATTGAAATATATATTACTGTAGGGCTTTGGTCTATTTATTTATTTAAGAGTTTTGGTTCTGGATTCCATACTATCCAGATTTGAGTTTAAATCCTGGCTTTTCTATTTACCATCTATGTGATTATGAACCTTACTTGTCATCTTTGTCCCCCAGTTTCTGTGTGTAAAAGGATAATAATGTTTATGTAATAACACAAAAGGATGTCAGCAAATAAGCTAAAATTTGTAAAGTGTGTAGAATACATAAATAGCTACTAATATTGATCATAATAATAAGCAAATGAAAGTAAAATAGAATCAACAACTACAGCAAAATAAAAAGTTTAGTTATTAAAAAAAAAAAAAACACATACGCGGACAAAATTTCATCAACTGGAAGAAAATACCATAAATAAGAACATAAAAAGCTTAAGTTGCAGCCTAAGGGAATTTCAGAGAAAAGAAATCCAATATATTCTTTATTGCAAAGTAAAGATTAGGCATAAAAAAGATTTATAAATAAATAAAAATTAAACTGTGTACATGTTACATTTCTGAATGTCAGAAATAGTCAAGGTACTGGGGTTACCACTGTTAACAAACAAAGAAGCTTCTTGCTCTACGTAGCATAAAATCTTGGAACAGGAAAGCAACAAACAATTAAAAATGAATAAAATAAAGTAAAATAATGTTAAGTACTCCCAAACAAACTAAATAAACAGAGTAAATTAATAAAACGAAGGAGAATACTGAGAGAGGTATTAAGTTCTGTATTCCAGGGATTATCTCTAAAGTGGGACTTTTTAACTAGAGACCTAAAAAATGAGAAGAAGCTAATCTTGGGAGGATGTGAGAGGGAAGTCACCTAGAATACATCAAGGGTGAAGTAGGAATGAGCGTGATGTTTCCCAGAATCATAAAGGGAATCGTGGAGTGAAGTCTTGGGGATTTAAGCAGAAGAGTGGCAGATTCTGTTTCATGTGTTTAAGAGAATCCACTGGCTGCTATCAAAAGAATAGATTGCATAGAGCTAGTGTGAGCACAGGCAGACCACTTCGGAGTAGTTACAGTTCAAATGTGTGATAGTGTCAGCTTGGACAAAGCAAGCAATGGTGGTTATGGGAAAGAGCTATATACTATGAATTTTAAAAATAGATTTTAGGTTGGATGTGGGGGTTAATACCTGTAATCCCAGCACTTTGGGAAGTAGTAGTGGGAGCATCACTTGAGACCAGGAGTTTGGGACCAGCCTGGATGACATAGCGAGACTCCATCTCTAAAAAATAAATACATAAAAATAGATTGTGGTATTTGCTGAGGAACTTCATGCAGGAATAAAGGAGTTCTTCCAGTCAAGAGATGGGCATATACTCCACCTCTCTTATTAACACATTGTTTTCCAGATTCTCTTTTATACATGGGTAGAACTCCCACATTCACTGCTTCTAGTATTGCTTTGGGGGTCCCCAGATTGTAGAGGGTATTGTACTGGCCAGAAAATAAACCATAAAAGGCTATTGGCAAGGGAAGCTAGCATAGACATGTGAAAGAGGACAAGTATACATTTAAAAACAGAGGGCTCCCAATGTTCTTTGAAAGTAACACAGACTTGACATTGAAGACCTACATTGTGATGTTGATTCTAAGAGAGTAAAACGTTAAGCGCATATTTTATAAATAGTGTGGAAGAAAAAAAGCAATCAAGTACCATTAACATACGCTTTTACTGAAAATGCCTGGCATGAGAAGGATTGAAATGAACATTCTAACATAGTGCAAGAAGGCAGAAGGATTTAAGAAAGTTTAACAGAAAGGCTGAGCTGAAGTTCAGCTAGTTTCAGGAGCAGTTGGTCATGGGTAGTTCTTGAAAAAAAAGGGATAGTTTGTGCAAATCATCGGTTACCATTTAGTCATTAAAATTTTTGTTGGGAAGCCCCTTCAGGTCCCCTCCCACCATGGGAGCTTCTCTGTCCTCTTAATAAACCTTGCTTACTCAAAAAAAAAAAAAAGATTTTGTCAAGAGGAGTTGGGATAAAGCAGTTAGGAACTGTGTAAGAGGAAGTAGTAGAAAGGCACGGGAAGCACTGTGGAAAATTCCTTGTCCCTCGGTGTTTCTCACAATTGAGTTTTAATTTTTAGAATGCCTTGCATGGTCTCTACTGAATATAGAGGGGCTGATTTTGTTGCCAGGGTAGATATAGAGAAGTGGATGAGAGGATAAAGAAAAGAGAGAAGTTCGGGATAATGCCCTGATTTGGAGATCTTTATTGATTCTCTTCTTACCACCTGTCCCCAAGGATGTGTTAGTGGGAAATTCTCTCATTATACAGAGAAAGGAAATTTTGATTGACGGGACTCTTACCACAGGCACACACTGCCTTAGGAATGCTATGCCACATTCTGATAAAGTTGTCTTGTTGAGGCAGCAGATAGATCACATTCCTGGGAATTGGGACCCAGACTCTCTACAAATATATTATTTCAGATCCCCTGTCAGTTATTCAGTGAAAAGTGTGGTCCTAAAGCAAAAAATCAGAGCTCACAAGGTAAGCCTCAGGCAGGCTTGAGAACATCTGTCTTCTCACTTTGGGCCTTGCTCTGTTAAATGTAGATTTTAAGGAGGACTGATGCAGGTTCTCTGTGCCAGCTGCTGAGATGACAGCTACTGCAGCCCAGAAAGTCAGAACTTTGTGGGGCCTGGGCCTAGAATCTCAAATAACAAGACAGAATAATATTAGTTACTTAGCTAACATATACTGGGCATCTATTCTTACTGTTAGCCCTTGAGCTTAGGAAGAGTATTTTGTTTTCTATGCTTACTCTTTGCTGTTGTTGAAATGTCTCAAACTGTTCTTCTCTGAGGCGTAGCATGGCTTCTCTTGAAATAAAGTATTATGGAGGCACAATGCCTTTCCAAGGACAAAAAGATTACCAGTGAATAAAAAATGAGGTGTTCCCATGTGAAATTTCCCTCCCCTACCACTATAGAGAAGCATAGATTGATTTCTGGAAGAATGTAAAAAGTAAAAGCTTTCTGAGACAGTAATCAAAATCCAAGTAAGCTATGAAGAAAGACAAGAGAAAGATGCAGGAATGGTCAAAGTCATTTTAATTATTCTACTGTTCTTCAGATCTGCAAGCATCTAAGACAGCCCAAGATATGAACCAACCTTTTGTTCCCTTTTGGGTGAACCTACAAAATGAAGGAATGGTAAAGAGAAGTTTTCCACCCATTCTCATTTGAGGTATCTCCTGCTACAAATGAGTAATACTGTACCTTTACAATCTGGGGTCCCCAAGGACACTTAAAAGAGGTTGCTTAATGATCCCTCTACTCCTTACATATCATGGATACAACCATCAAGAGGAAAGCATAACCACACTCTTTCTATGAGCAAGTTTGCATACTAAACCTGTCTATCCCAAGTTTTCATTTATTATAACCCTCGCAATTTGAAATACCAGCACTTGGGGATGGAGAAGACCACACAATTACTAACACTGTATTTCTCCTAGAGATCCTTTAAGGCCAAGAAGGAGACAGACTGCGTGTTCAGTCCTGAAGAGGAAATTGCTTCCTAATGAGGGCAAAGCATCCTTCTGCGTACCAGTTGCCCCTGTAGGCTCATTCAGCTTTGATTCAGGGTCATGCTTTTCCACTTATGGATGCACTTTCTCAGTCTTTCTCCATCTCAGCCATTGTCTGAGACTTTTGTCAATTCATCAAGTTAAATGAAGCTAAGAAACCAAAAAAAAAAAAAAAATCACTTTTTATATTTTTCAATCTACCTTCGGTAACGTGTAAGAAGCACTATCTATTGTACAGTTTCCTGGCTGAAAGAAGCTATTATCAATGTCCATTTAGTTCTTTCTATCGTATATAGGGCCGTCACGCTGCCCTTATGCACTTTTAAACTGTAACAACTTAGTTTCAAGGTACAATAGAAACCATCTAAAAATGGATTGTTGAAATAGTTTTAGAAAAGTTTGGAATCAATAGTATATAATTGTTCAAAATGATTTCTTTATTTGAGATCCGGAGACAAATGGAAGATAGGTACAGGTACAGAAATTCTAAAGAGTGTGCTCTGGAAAACAAAATTGAATTCAGTATTAACTGGATGAAGTAAATTCAGTGTACCAGATATGCGCATTGTCTCTACTGTATTAGCAGCTTAAGCGACTCAGTTTTTAAAACCTGAAAGGCAGAAAAGGTGGGGAAACTTCAATTGCCCTTCTACGGCTCTCATGATTCAAACTGGTGTAGCTCTGTGTCAGCCTGCCTAGGGTAAATACATGTTGATTTAATACAAGAGAGAAACAATTTTTACGTACCTCACATTATCATTTGCAGACTCCTCACCAGTTCTTTTATGTTTCCTTCCGTGTTTTCTTTCTTGGATTTAAGCGTTTTTTACAACCTTGCGATTGGCCCCTGGAGAGTCTTAAGTCACAGCCATCATTTCTGTGTACCGGTTGCTCAAGTACTTCTTGAGATTCTATCAAGATATTTTCTGAAACTGTTCACTTGAGAATTGTATCTACTCTCAGGATAGGAAATGGAAAGAAACACATGTTAGGACAAATAGTTGCAGTTCTTATACTGTTGAGTAATATTCTTTATGATAGTGATTTAATTACATTGATTTATTGATTTTGCTGCAGTTCAGTTTGAAAGTGTTTGGGATGAGTCATAACCACAGAGGGACTATAAGTCAAGGCTGACTAAAAGAAACTTTAACTTATACTTGATGGTAAGAAAAAAAGAAAAAAAGAAAAGAAGAAAAAGCTGCTGCAAAAAGAGTAAAGAGAGATTATGGCAATGACTCTTTTTTTCATGCTTTTTTTTTTTCCTCCAAAGGAATATACATAGATTTTATAGCAGTAGATGTCAGACTTCAATGAGTACAAAAATCACCCGGAGTTTCCTATGAATTGTGCAGATTCCAGAGTCTCAGACTGGCGCTCCTGACTTCACAGTTGTTATTATTATTGTTATTGTCAGTGTGTTGTGTGTGTGGGTGGTGTGTGCACCATGGATCAGTATGCAAACTGATTATGGTACAGATTGAAAAAAGACCACATGTGGACATTAACCCACCCATGGTATCCCAAGAAGACACTGTATGCTAGCTGTGAGTATAATCCAGAGACCTCTGCTCTCTAGTTAGACCAGTAATGTAAACTCATGTAGGAAATAGTAAGGATTAAACAGAACAATCTGCATAGGATACAGTCTGTGTATTGCATCTAGTAGATACTCCTTAAAATGTTAGTTCAATTTTCTCTAGCTCTGTCACCAACTACTTATCCTTATGTGACTTCATGGGTTCTTCCTTTGTAAACAGGGATTGTATAACTTAGTAAAGACTAAGTCAGCAGGTGGGAGCAGCATGAACTCAAGGAAGACTAGTTTGAGCATTGCAGGATCTCATGAGACAGTCCCTTAATCTGGTCACATCATTTTAGGATCTCAGATACATATTTTATCAGTGCTCATGGGTTATGAGGCATGAGCTAGAGAACTGAGTCATGCCAACCCCCCCCCCCAAAAACCCAAAACCTAAGGTTAGCAAGAGATTGCTAAATCATCAAACATTAAGGGGAAAAAACATTTACGCTGGCAGATAGCACTCAATGAACTCTGTCACTTTCATCCCAGGCACGGGAACCCAGGGGAAAAAAAAGGATTGAAAGTAATAATTCACTTCTAGAAATCACTGACAAAGAGATCATAAACATTTGAAGTCCGTCTGAATGAGCTTCATAATTGATAGTTGTTTGGGGAGCATGGAATCAGAATGAGGGAAATTAGGCTAATTAAAAATGTTACTAATTTTGGAATAAAACATTCTGAGACAGCCATCCTTAAAAAGTCTAGTTCTGCATAAATCCTCAAAATAACATGACAACACCCTGTCCTTCAGCTCTGGCACCTTTTCTAGTGTTGAAGACCAGCATTTCTTTCTCAGAGTACGCATTTGTCAGGCTCAATATGTGCTTTTGATTGTTTCCTGGGTATATCGAAATATGGACAAGTTTTGACAAAGAATCCTCAGTAGCAAGTCTCTAAGGTAAAGATAGGTGTCATAGGTGTGAATCTTAGACCAAACTCAGTAATGCAAAGGTATAATTTTGCTTTCTAAAACTACATTTAATTTTATTTTTATGCTTTCATCAATCATTAACATTGTTTACATTCACTCTTAAAGGTGATTATCAGAGGCATTTTTCTCCCAACTCCCTACTGCAGTCATAAATGCCTATAACAATTTTCACATTTTTAGGTAAGTGAACATTTGTGTTAAAATGGTACTTAGGGATTAATATGACTTTCTAATCATTATTTTTCTTTTAATTTTTAGTGATACATGTTATTAAGCAAAATTTCAAATGATCTTATACAATCATTAAGTCTTGGTGTCTTTCCATAATTCTTTAAAGAAGTAACCCCAATTCATTTTTTATTTTTTAATCCCTGAAATAATTACTTCTCTGTTTTGATAAGCCAAAAAGAACATTTTACAGGACACAAAGCAAAATTATGCAGGTTGACACAACTTTCATTAGCGGGACACTGAACTTCTCTCAGGATTAATGTTATTACTTTAGTGATTGCCCAATAAAAGATTTGGCAAATTTCCATTTAAATCCATGAGCTTTTGAAATTGTGCTCCTCTTTACCAATGAAATTGATCTAAGTGATATTACCTTACCATTCGATAGTTTTTTTTTTCCTATTCCTGTGACTTATGTGGAATTTATTATATCTATTGCTTGTTTATGATAACATTTTTAATTTCCATGACTTCTAATGGTATTTTTATATCTCAACTCATTCCTGATTTATATGTACCTGTGTTTTGTTTCATAATTTCCTATTGGTAATTTACGAATGTTGTTTCTTCCTTTAACTCTCTGAGTATTTCAGAGATTCAATTTCTAGACCTTTTCCAAAAAATGGGACATTATCTTCATACCCTTAAAAGTTTACCTTTTCTTATTTTTAAGTTACTAGTTTTCCTTTGTGCTTTAGAACCTGATATGCCAATTCATGTTGAATACTTGTTTGTGTGTGCATGGGTCACATGTTTACTTTCTTCTTCCCATATTCACCCATCTGTGTCTGGTGGCTTCCACCCTGCAAATTGGAACCTTACATTTATATTAAGAGTTTCAGAGCTTTCATCTTGGTGAGATGTCACAATATAGTTCCTGAATCTAGGTGAATTACCTTGGTCCCAATTGGCTGAACATTTCTATTCCCTTCATCTTTCCTAGACAGCAACCCTAGGCAGTGATTGTAGTTTTTACATCTATTTTTGTGTGTGTTTCAAGATTTCTGCATGACTCTTCTTGCTGCCACAAGTTTATTAACTCTTACTTTGATATGGTCAATCCCCCAACAACTTCCACCAGATTTTAATTCTAATTTTTAGAATGATCACTCAGGCTTAATTTACTGTTGTGGGCTTCTGTTCCACTTGTGTTTCATTGGGATATCTAGATGATGTGAAACTATGCTAACTACTCGGTATTTAGGACAAAGGTGGGGAGGGATTCCATACAAAGTTACAGCAATATCTTGACCAGACAAGGATAAGCATTCTGCATTCATGGTTCTTTTAAACAAAAATTCAAAGGCTAATAAATATTAAATTTGACACATAGCTCTTGACTAGACTACTTTTAAAATATTTGTAGATTGGACTCACTAGAAATATTAAAGCAAACGATTATCTAGGTAACTCAATACAAAACTATCCCTTATCTTTCTTTTTTTCTCTATTAGGCCTCTCTGGATTTTACTTCTATACCACAAATTTAAAAATGGAGTTCTCAGGTCAAGGTTATTTTTACAATCTCAAGTCTTATAATAAGACAGACTTGCCAATTATCAGATTCAATGGAGGTCAACCCTTGGCACTTTCCTCTTGATTTAAATCAAAAAGTCAGGAAGAAGTTTGAGCAACTATTTCATGTTCCTAGTTAGGTCAGATAATTACCTAGTTTGGATAGAATGCCATAAAATAACTTCTGAACTTTTTTTTGAATAAAACGTTCTGTCCGTTGTTGTTGGTAGTAGAAGTAAATCAATTATACATGCTCATCAAAAAAGTGGAAAATAAACTTTTATATAATGCCTTGTTTGATTTCTTTAACTATAAACACGTGTTTATAAAAGAATGTGATAAATCTTCAGTTGTACCAATGACAAATTATTCAAACATTTTTAACTTTGTTATTTCTTGAAAAACGAATGTTTCATGACATTGTTTGGAGTTAAGCCGTGCCAGGAATTATGCAGCATCTGAAATTCCACCCTTCTTTCAGACTAGTATATTAGCCTGCCACCATTTCCAGATTGCTAGCAGAAGTCATGAGTTGTCCTGGGTCAGAGACAGAAGACTTTTATTACTCATGGCAATAGCAGTAGCCAGAGTTTCATGTTGGTTTACATCAGTTCTCTATGCTTCCAAAATTCCACTGCAAAAATGCAAAGGGCCCATGTTGAATGCTTGCACATGAAACTGGCTAATGTTACAAAATAGAAACACTGCTTTGGGTATTTGCCACCATTTTAGAAGGCACTATCAAGCCTACTATTTGCCTGGGTGGATACAAAATTAGGATTATTTTAGAGGTGTTACCTAGTCTGTTAAGATTGCCCTGCAAACACAGCCCTGATAAACTGTCATGGTAAAGAGTGATGAGAGCAATGTCTTCTATATTTACCCAGTAAGAACTTTCAATATGCTTAAAGGTCGTGGGGAATTGCCCTTCCTA
Organism: Carlito syrichta; assembly: GCF_000164805.1. NCBI lineage: Eukaryota > Metazoa > Chordata > Mammalia > Primates > Tarsiidae > Carlito > Carlito syrichta. Next base: position 611,609 of record NW_007259912.1, read on the forward strand.
AAACAAATAATGAAAACCAATTGTATCACACTTATTAGGTATTCAGAGAATACTACTACTATTAGCAATAATGGTGAATAGTCAACACTTACTAATGATTGTACTAGATAATTTATTTTATCACAGTTAGCTTCGGTCTTTTCTCCCCTTGAACTCATTTTCACTCTTTTTTGAGATAAAGAAACCAAATCTTAGATATTTTAAATTGTTTGCCAAAATATACAGAAAAAGAGAAATACTGGGAGCACTTTAATAATGAATTTTATGAAATAATGATAATGGCAAATATACGTACGATATTAGTAATAGTAGGCTTTTATGTAACTGGTGTAGATCTCTTTTTAACCTAATGCTCACAATAACACACTGAAGTTCATTATTACCATTTGCTAGCTCAGTATCCTGAGATAAAGGAGGTTAAGTACCTTATACAGGCTAAGTATTAATTCCAAAAACAAGGAAAGATTGCTTCTGACAGGGAAAGATTGCTCCAAAATGTGCATCCTTATTCTGAAAGGGAAAGATTGCTCCAGAATGTGCATTCTCATTCTGACAGGGAAAGATTGCTCCAGAATGTGCATACTTACTCAATTTGTTGTATTGTCTCTCAAAAAAAAATAATTGTGACTTCATATTACCCCAACTATTCATTTTTTCCTGCTGTACCCAAGATATGCAATCGTCTGTTAATTCTATTTTTATCAGTTGCAGATTCAAATTTGACATCATTTCTCTATACTAGAGAACAAATGAATGACTGCTTCAAATCTTGAGATCATGTAATACTATAAGAAAATGACTGACGGTACTGGGAAACTATGAGGGGAGGGGAATGGGATTAACAGTAGCAAATATCTGTCTGGGGATGGGAAAACACCTCTTATCAACAGGGTACCTGAATGAAACGTATTGTACACCTAACCCTTAACTGTAGCCCACAAAACCATAATAAAAAATATTGATTAATTAAAAAAAAAAGAAAATCTTTGTTTTAGAGTCTGTCATAGACCACTAATGCTTGTGTTCAGTGGAACACTAACAGCAATGAGAGAAAAAGAAAAAAGCTGAACAGACCCTATTGAATAGATTATTACATTTTGAATCTGGTCATCTACTCTGTTACTCAATCACTTTTTTTTTTCAGGGACAAGAAAATTGGTGACCGAGACTGATAATAGCTAAAGCATTACAGAAATAATGGAGACACCAGAATGAACAATATATGTAATGATTATGTAGAAATTGCATTGCCCAAGTGCCTATTTGAGAAGCATTGACATTGTTGGAAAATAAATATTCTTTTTTAAGATACTTGAAGTGGAAGAAAAGACATTTTTGTTTTCATAATAATTGATAATGCCTGAACTACTTTCTAAGTGGGTGTTCCTTGGAGGTCATTTTTTTTGCTACACTACAGTATGATTTATTTTATCAGTTTGAGACTCGTAGCTTAACTTCCCCAAGACTTTCCTCCCAGAAAAGAACTAGAAGCTTTCTGGTGGCAATTTTGGAAGAAAAGTGGTAGGAATTATCAAGCCCAGTTACTGCAAGAAAGAAATGGGAATAAAAAATAACAGCCATGGAACAGAGGCGAGTGCTTGGAGAATAGAAATATTTAATAAGGATTTTTAAAAGGTATTTCAGTATGATATATGCAATGTGATGATATATATCCTCTTCAAAATATTTAGTAGCATTTTTTTGGCATTTAAAAAGTTTTAATGTTCCTTTTTGAGGAATTGAAGGGGGTGACTATTGAAGCATGTGATTTAACTAGATAGAGGATAGAATCCATCAAGCTTATTAAAAATCACACACACACAAAATTCTCACTGGTCTGGAACGTTTTGTTAACACAACTCTGTGTAGACGAAACATCTCTGAATTTGCGGGGATATCCAGGGTACTATTGTTATCAACCACTTTAATGCCTCCCAATCTAGACTTAAGTAATGCTTCTACTGTGCTTTGGTAGGCTGCTGACCCCGCATGGACATGTGAAGCATTCATTTTATTCCTTTCTGACCTGTTCTTAGGGAGACCTGCTACAAAATTATTGAGTTGAGCCTTTACATGTTCAAGCCACCGATAACAACGACAGAATCTGGGAAGAGGAAGGACTAGGAGAATTTAGGTTGGCTGCAGACTAGAAAACATAGGGAAAACCACAAAAATGATTGGAAATCATCATAGAGGCAAATGAAAGTTGACAAAAGAAAAAAGAACCAAATGCTAGAGTGCCAAGACAGAATCTAAGATGCTGAATATTTCCACGGATGCATTCCACCCCCCCTTTAAAAATTACTACTCTAAAGATCATCTAACATTACTAAGAGGATATATATCATAAGGTCAATTTGAAACTTTTTAAAAGTTTTATCTTTTAAGAATTAATGTGTTCTTAAGTTTTTTATTTCTCAATTGTGTGTATTTTGTCAGAAGGTGAAGTTTGGGTACTCGCCTTCTATGTGATAAGTGCTAGTATTCCAACTAAATCAGACATTCTATACCTCTTGATTATAAAAATAAATATTACTTCTTTTTTTTTTTTTTT
>NW_007259912.1:614355-645871 GCF_000164805.1 Carlito syrichta
CACGCCCAGCTGATTTTTTTGATTTACTGTAGAGATGAGGTCTCGCTGCCCAGGCGGGTCTTGAACCCGCGGGCTCAGGCAATCCACTCACCTCAGCCTCCCAAAGGCACGGGATTACAGGCTGAGCCACCGAGCCCGGCAAATATTACTTCTTAAGAGGAAAGTATAACAATTAATAATGAATATTTTATTTAGAGACAATTATTACCTAGAATTTATGAGGAAGTGAGGACAACATAAATAAAATCAGACTTATTATTCCTAATCCATAGTACTCTTCCAAAATAATCTAAGTTTTATTACTGTATTGTTTTGTATAAAATAAATAAAATAATACTCTATTGAAGCCAATTTTTCCTCACTATTGGCTATTGCTTTCAGATAAACATGTAACAAAATAATTCATTCTAATTTATTATTGAATTATTTTCTACCAGTGACCATGCAGAATGGTGATGAAGCAGTGTATTTGTCATTTTTATTTTAGTTGCATATGATAAAAAGCAAGATCAAATTAGCTAAAGCAAAAGAAGAAATGTATTGACCTATATAACAACAAAGTCCAAGGAGTAAACTTGCTTCTGACATGATGGGATTCAGGAGTACAAACTATCAGTGGAAATCACTTTTTCTATCTTTTTGCTAAGGTTATCTCTCTGTTGATTTCATTTTCAAGCAAACCTATTATATTTGTCAGTACAGCTGTGCCAATTAGTTGTGAACTTCCACTATCTTCAACTCTTGAGATTCTAGTAGCAAGGGATATCTTTTATATTACCATTTGCCAAAAATATTCAGATTGACCACACCAGATTATATACTTTCTTCTGTGATGTAAAAACAAACAAACAAAAACCAAATATTGATTTCTTTGTGGAAGGGAGAGACTTCCCAAAGCAATGACAGAAGTAACCTAGAAATGGAAGAATCTGCCATATGCACAGAGGTCCTCTGATCTAGGTTTTGCAGTTTCTTGCCCATTACATCTTCAAAAGAAATCTATCTGACATATTTGGTTAAAGACTAGGAGATATAATATCCTATAATACTAAATCTCCTGCAACCAAATATTTTTATTAATCAATAACAGAAGAGAGGATAAGCATGCTTAGCTTTATGGCCTAAGAATAGAATTTTTTTAAAAAAGAAAAGTACTACCACTAAAATGCAAAGGACCAGAGCCCAATGAATTTCTACAGCGGACACTATATAAAATATAGCTAGATTAATCAGTTATACCTCTCGATGATAAAGCAGATGATAAAATTCAAAGTTATAATGTGAATGGAAGGTCAAGAATCTCTACCCTTTAGTAAAATCAGCCAAGTGTAAAATTATGAATTGAGAACTCAGTGTTTCAGAGGTGAATTATTTGTTTCAGCTCTTTGAAACTTCTAAGTGTATGAATGAAGTGGGGCAGATCCATTATTTCCTGTGCATTCATTAATTATTCATATTCTTTTTCAATATTCTCTTTTATCATTAAAATGAGTGTATAATACGTTAATAGAGCTATCATAATATATTAAGACGGTGCTATTAAAAGATGATAGCGTTTGGCTAAAAAAATAAATAAATAAAGAGGGAGGGTGCATTACATTTCATCTCCTTTTAGATTGCCTCTCACATGTTAGTCAGAAGCCACCAACTTCCTGGATTCCTTCATAAAAACTTTAAATCATGAGGCAAGGCTTTTGACATAACAGAATTTTCACTAACATTCTTTCAGCAGCTGGCAACTTTTGTCCCAGGAGGATATCTTTCACCGTGCTTTGGGTTATTAAAGCTAATTAAAGTGATGACCCTTGTTTGCCTTTCCTGTCACTCAAGGTCTCTGGAAGGGGCATCCTATTCCTTCTTGTTTCTCTGTTCCTTTTCTATGATTCTGGGAGAAAAAAGGAAGGAAATGCTATCCCACTGGGTCTCTAAACTGAAAGCAAAATCTGTGAATCCTTCTTTCTTCAGAAAAGGCAATCTCTTATATTACTTTTAAGGAAACATTACCCCACTCCCCATTAATTAACAGCTGGAGGCTTGTTTAAATATATACAATTTTACATGGTACTAATACAAACTCTTCCACCAAATTTTCTAATTGGGAATGCATTTGTTTTAGACAAAATAATTTCAAACAAGATTTTCAAGGGTTTTCTGAAGAGTACCAACATTTTGATAAAAGGTAAAGAATTTTTTTGGAGGGTTTGTATAAGAATACTGCTTGGATTTATATGGTTTTAAAAGACCCAATCACACAAAGAAAATTCACACTTCAGAAAAACTTTACTTAGAAGGTACAGAATATGGTAGCGGTGAAATCTTTATCATCTTCCTCCAAGTTCCAGAAAAAATCTTTATATTGCTTTGAAGTTTAATTACGAATTCTTACTTTGTCAGACCTTTCCTTTACTAACTACTTATGCAAATCTAAATATGTCCATATGTTTTGTAATCATGTTAACTTGAGAGAGAGCAGCATTGTCAGGAATGCTGTGGGCAGGGCCCCAAATACAATTAACATGAAAAAGTAGGAGTTTATCCTTCTATATAAAGAATCTTGAAGGTAGCCGTGTGATGCTGTTTCCATGACTCCACCATGTCCCCAGTGTCTTAAGACTTCTGATGGTTTTCTGCTCTGCCATCCTTAATGTGTCAGTCCTTGGCCTCAGGTTGCCAGATATCTTCTCCACCTCCAGCATCCAGGGCAGGAAGGAGGAGAAGATGCAGAACCTCCTGGCTGAGTGTGTGCCATCCAACCGGCTTCACCTTAACTCTCACAGGTCAAAAAGATGTCACGTGAACTCCCATCCGTATCAGTAAGCTCAGAAACAGGGGACTGTGGATAAAGAACAATTAAACCAAGCAATGGCATCTTCTGCTAGTCTCTGTTCTTTATTCACTTCGAGATATGCATGAAATAGTGACCAGATACTCCATTGTTCCTTAATACAACAAAAAAATTTTTCTACATATATAGAATATATTCTACATATATATAGAATACGTTCTTGTTCAATAAAAATATATAAGCATATAGATTTATACAAACATATTTATGTGCAAATATGTATATATAAATATATATTTAAATTTTAGGGTTGAAATCTCATTCCGTTACCCAGGCTGGAATGCGAGAGTATAGTGGCATGATCGTGGCTTACTGCAGCCTCAAACTGTTGGGCTTAGGTGATCCTTCAGCCTCAGTCTCCCAAGTAGCTAGGACTACGGCTTGTGCCATCATGCCCAGCTGATTTTTTGTAGAAATGAGATCTCACTATGTTACCTAAACTGATCTCAAACTCTTGGACTCAAGTGATCCTCCCAACTCAGCCTCCCAAAGTGCTGGGATTACAGGTGTAAGCCACTGTACAAGGTCCATGTTCTATGTATTTTTAAAATATTGAAACATATCTGAAATTGGGAACAAATTCCAAATAATGTGTACTAATATTAAATATGTTTGACACACACAAAAAAGTTGTTATTAAGTCAACACTATATCTTAGAGCTGTGAAGATGCCTTATATGACTCACAGTATGTTAATTTTCGGTCAGATGACCCCTGTATGTTGTGTGTATCTACTTTTCTAAAATGAAACTTCTATTATTAACACTTCAACATGCAAGTTTCATTCAATCTGTGAATAATTCATAATTGCTTAGGTAGCTATGTAGTAAATCTTAATTCCGATAATAATCACAAACAAAAAGTGCTCAGGTAGTCATACTGGGAATTGCTCTGCTTGTTTGCAAATGAGTGTTCAATTTTTGATAGTCCCAATCTTAAAAAGTATGCAAAGAAATAGGTGCATGTCATCTGAGAGCACAGATTCCTTGTGACCCAATATCACTAATTTAATTGGATGTTTGTCTATAAACTTGGTCATTGTGAAGGCATATAACCTTTGCAATATTTGATGGCTTTATCTTTCTTCATCTTTTGGACATGATTTGCTGTATGTGAACTGGATTATGTAAAGATGACTGAAAACAATCCAAGATCATTTTCCTTGGTGTTTGATGTATTTTGTGTATGATTGTGAAGAAAAGGGTCAAATTAAGAAACACTACTGCTCAGCAGTGTGTGACTTAGAGCCTAAAAAGAGTTGAAAATTTAAGGCCAATTAGGGCCCCTCTGCCTCATTTTAACTATATTATTATCTTGCATATTTAGGTTTATTAAAACGTTGCTAAATTGTGTAGTAACTTTCTCTATACTGGAAGAAATGGGTGCTCTTTATTATTTTACCATTATGTTGGGATTAAGGGAAAGATAATGTACAATCTGTTTGAGGGTTAAAGACACACTATTTACAGTCAGAAGACTTAAATATGTGTCTAATTTGATATGTGACCTTGAATTAATCATGTAACTGTCAGATCCTCAACTGATCTGAAATTTAGGCATAAAAATAATTGTTTAAAAAAATGCTTTCCCGCTGATGCAAAAGAGCCATAGCTACTAGGAATGAGATTTTTTTTTCTGAGTTGGAGTCTCCTTTTGTTGCCCAGACTGGAGTGCAGTGGCACGCTCACGGCCACTGCAGCCTCAACCTACTGAGCTCAAGCAATCCTTCCACCTCAGTCTTCCTAGTAGCTGGAACCACGGACATGTGGCACCACGCCCAGCTAATTTTTGGATTTATTGTAGAGACAGGGTCTTGCCATGTTTCCCAGACTGGTCTCAAACCTCTTGGTTCAGGCGATCCTCTCACTCTGCCTCCCAAAGTGCTGAAGAAAGAGCCTGATTACTGGAAAGCACAATTTTAACATGGTTAAAAATTATTTTCTATTACTAGGTTTGTCTAGGATAATACACTGTAATTGCTAAGTTGTGGCTTAGAGCCATTCTAGGAATTCACGTTACCTGATGATTTTTCCACACAGGGTTTCTTCCTTTTTCTGTATTCAAATACCAAAAGACTCTGAGTGAATAAATAGAAGTTGGTAGCAAACTTTCTCTTCAAGGTGAAATGACTAGAGAAGCAGTGGAAATATGACAAACGGTAGATCATAACAACATCTGTGGACAAATAGTGAAGTATGACCTAGGATTCATAACCTTTTATAAGGAAATATTAACTCATCCAAGACAATCCTTTTGTTAGCAAATACACTTTTAAGTTCTTATCAGCCCCTTTCAATGAAGGGCCAGTAAGCTTTCTCCAAGGGAGCTCAATTTTCAATTCTACAAAGACTGGCCAAGTCAAAAAAACTTAAGTCCCCTCAAACTATTTAAGTTTTATATACACTCTCAAAAGTTTATGACAAAACTCAGATGTTTCATCAATCTATATAGAGGCCTACATCCTTTCTTAGTAGATTTTTTTTTTTAATTATGGTTAGATTATATTTCCAATTAGGGCTAATTTTAAACTTATAAATAAAATAGTCTTTGGATTTGGTGGCTCATGCCTGCAATCTCAGCACTTTGGGAGGCTAAGGTGGGAGGACTGCTTGAGCCCAGGAGTTCAAGAACAGTCTGGGCAACATAGAGACATCGCCCCTACAGAAAATCAAAAAATTCGCTGGATGTGGTAGTGCGCCTATAATCCCAGCTACTTGGGATGCTGAGGACAAAGGTTTGCCTGAGCCCAAAAGGTCAAGGCTGCCATGACCCCTGATTGATGTGATCATGCCACTGCACTCCAGCCTGGAGAACAGAGTGAGACCCAGACTCAAAAACTAAAACTAAAACTAAAATAAAATAGTCTTTGGCTGTGTGTGTTGTCTCACACCTGTAATCTTAGAGCTTTGAGAGGCTGAGGCAGGAGGATCACTTAAGGTCAGGAGTTTGAGACCAACCTGACCAATATAGCAAGACTCCATTTCTTAAAAATAAATGAGTAAATAAAATAATTAGCTAGGCATGTGCCTGTAGTTCTAATCTATTTGGGAGGCTGAGATGTGAGCAGGAGTTCCAGGCTGCAGTGAGCTATGATTGTGACACTGCACCCCAGATGGCGACAGAGTGAGACCCTGTCTCTAAAAATAAAATAAGTAGTGCTTGATTAACAAAGTCATTGTAGATGTTTACAGTTAGAGTGGATGCTCTGAGGTGAATGGAGATATCTGTTGATGGTGCCTAATGATTGCTCCCAACTAGGATTTCTTAGTTAGGTATAATCAAGAAATATTTTTCTTTCTATGTTTTATTACGTTCTGAATTGCTCTTTTAGGACAGAGGCTATAAATTTTATAGTAATATCTTCATATTTCCCACATATAACCAGGATATGTTGTCTAAAACAAGGTCAATAGATGCTGGATAGTGAGTGAATGACCACTATCCCTTTTAAAAATCTAACAACAAGATAAGCAATGGCCATATTTTCTGAATAAATATAAATATTTGTATAGCATATACTATGGTGGCAAGCTTTTGTGATTGAGCTAAACTACTTCTGACAGCTGCATTCATCATTTTATTACAATTTTGCCCCAAAGAAATTAAACACCAGTGTTAAAGAGCACTGTGTTAACTAGGTAGATAAAAACACTTAAGTCTCAGCGGATAACCATAGGAGATTTAATATTTCAATTTCCATGAGCACTTTAATAATTTATAAGTATGATGTAACACAGAAACATAGGCCTAAAATACTTCCACTTCTCTTAATTCCTAAGTGATACTTCATGTCCAATCACTACTTCTGGCGTTCCTTGAGCTCTCAATTGCAAACATTTTCTCATGGTCATCAAATGCAGACTGTGCTCACTTCAGGAGACGAGACGTTACTCTGGAACTTAAAGTCCCCACCGCACTCCACTCTGTTACTGACTTAAAAAGTTCTTCCAGCTCTTCATTAGCTTGCCAACATACCAGGCTAGAGTTTCTCTGTCTCAAACGTGCTGATGCCAAGAACTTGTCTGCTGAGAGTGGCTTCTTTCCATAGTGATCTATCCTCTCTTTTCTTGAGTCTTTCCACAAGTGAAAAACATAAGGTAGTAAAACTATTCCATCTGTTTTCTCTGCCACCTTTATTTTATTTTAAAAATTCATATACTTGATAAATTTTAACCAACTTAGATTTATTGTTCGGGAACTTTTTTTTTTCTTTTGCAAGTATAAGACAGAAAATCTCGTTAACTTGAACAAAAGTATAACTTGTTAAAGGGCTGCAGGGAGGCTAATGGAAACCAAAGATAGTGATATCTGGAACTCAGCAAAAGCTTCGCCAGGGTTTAACTGTCATCAGGTTATTTTCTTCATTTTTTATTGCTGCTTTACTATGGGCAACCATGCAGTTCTGTTGTCTTCTAAAGACTAGCTCCCTATAATCTTCAAGCTGCATAGCAGATCGTGATTATTTATAATATTTAAGCATCCATATTACATAATTTTAGTTATGGAGAGAGAGCCTAATCTCACTGCCCATTACAAAAAAATTTACAGAAGGGCATGGCTGACTGAACATGGGTGAGGAGTCACCTTCTCTCTTTGCCACGGACTAATCACCCATGGCCAGGGGTTCTGGATTCAGTGAGATGATTTGAGTCAGAGAGGTTTTTCCCAGCAGAAGAGGTAAATGAGAAGGGGGAAAAGTGATCGAATTAAGTTAAATCATGGAATGATAATCAGATAGGGATCTAGAAGATCAATTTAGTAATCCACTGTTTTTATGTATTGCTATATTTGTATGAACCGAAATATTTTCAGTCACATCTACAAGAGCCTTATCATCTATCTATCTATCTATCTATCTATCTATCTATCTATCTATCTATCTATCTATCTATATCTCTCTATCTACCTATTATCTATTGCTTATATCCAAATTGAAAACTGTTTCAAACACTACCAAGTTCTTACAAGTTCATGAATAGACCATTATATACTGTTCCTCCTGCTGTAGTGCCTTGTATGCTTCCTATGTTTTTTCCTTTGTATATTTCAGAACTCAGTTTCCTCATTCCAGATTAGATATTCATTCTCTGTGTTCCCACATACTTCTGCTCTCTGAATTATCACAGCATTTTACACTAGGTTGTACTTCTTTATGGGTCTAGAATGTGAGCACCTTGGCCCTGTGTAATGCAGGTACCTCCTTTTTTATGCTCAATACTTAAAATCTGATTTGCCTCCTTGAAAATGAGACCTGTTTTTGCCAGACTTCAACAATCTGCAGGGAGAAGTGAGGTCAAATGAACAGTACTAATGGAAACTCTACTTGTACTTGCCTGCACCTACTCAAGCAGAATTTCAATGACCTGAAATTACTTTCCGAACACTTCTGGGAGTCCCCAAGGGATGCCTGATATGTGGTAATATGTATGTCTGATAATCCTGTCATTTTTATATTACTCAGCTAAGCAACTGCTGAGCACTGAATATGAGCCCAGCGTCTTCATTAACCACTCAGAATCCTGGTCTCTCTTACTCTCTTCTGATTACTGAAGAGAGGACAAATCCCCTCTTCTCTTCTTCTCTACTCTGTGTCATTTTTTTAGTCATCTGGAGAGGTAAATATTTCAAGGATTTTCAAGTTGTTTCTTGGTCTCATGTAACGGGCTGCATGAAAATGGTTTCTGCAGTTTCTCTTCTTTTCAGTCACCTAGAACCTCAGATCCAATTCATGCTACAGGATAAGGGAGGATTCTGCACTCTCTGGCATTTCCCCTCTCCTCGTCTCAATCTCTAGCTGTCATCATCCAAAAATGTCCCCTTCCACTTTTTGCCAAAATAACTTTTCACACAAACCAGCTACGTGGGAATCTGTTCACCAACTCTTCACGTACCCCCAGGCAAGTTTGACTCTTCATTTCTGTTGAAAGTAGTATACCTTGTAGGTAGAAATTTTGTAAATGTGTGTTGATTGATGAAACGACAGAATGAATAAACAAATGATTAAGTGCACGGTGGTCTCGTGAGTTGTCTTTTCTTTCTACGTCTGCTTATTTCATCCATCTCTTAGAATGCAATAGCCTTAAGCTAGAGGCTATATAGTGAGTGAGCATTTGGATTGCAGAAAATAAATGTGAAAGGAGAACATTGTAAGAATATATTTGTGTGTTCTATAAGGAAAAAATGACTACAGCCATTATCATTCCTCATCACCAACATAGCTGAGCAATAAAATCCCCCAACATAAGCCAAACATGTTCCTTGATTCCGTTTTGTCATGTCGAAATTCAAACAGTCAACTGCTTCAGAGCAAAGTGCCTCAGCAAAGCATTACTTGTCTGTAGTCGAATGGAAAGAAACTTGCCTTCAGAGTCAATCGTGCTGAACTATCTTGGTGGAGGAGGCAATCTGTCTGTAGGCTGAGGGGAAGAAGGGTTTGGGAAGGCTCATAAAAGAAAGAAAACTATGAGAGGGCTAATGGTTGCCATCAGAATATAATTTGTGTGAGAAGAGCCAGATAACATATTACCTTCTCCATAGACCCGTAAGCCATGGGTTTGACCATATGGAAGTTCACATTCATACTGGGAGAATGTAAATAAAGGTTTTCAACTCCAGTGCTATCAAAGCCATTTATGTTTCTGGCTCAGCAAGCCTTTCAATTCTTTCCTAGACATATTAAGCATAAAAGAACATCCCACTGTTTTCACTACATTTGGAAGGAAAAAAAAATGTATGCCCTAATCCTTATTTGTTTTCTTCTAATAGGTTTTTGAACAACAGAAACAACAAAATAAAAACATCCTCATTTCCTATGCTTTAGACTGTTCCTTCATGACTGAAATATAATAATCATCAACTGACAATCATTATACCAAGGATAATGAAATGTCACATTTTCCTTATTGATAAACAGTATCAATATTTTGAAAGAAATAAACTTTCACAGTGAGCTATGTCTGTGAGGACCTAAGAATCTAATAACACCTTGAGATGGTTATTGCATTTATGCCTTGGGCATTGAGAGGTGGCCTCAGATATCTTGAAAATCAACAGTCTGCTGGTTCAAGTGTGAATGACTGTGGTGGGTTAATGAACTACCTGACTTCAGAAATTTTAGTTTCATCTTGAGAACAAATCAGCACTTGCAGTCTTTCAGAGTTAGTTTGCAATAAATGTCTTCATGCTGTGTATACTCTATGCAAGAATTGTGATTTTCATCAGGTGGGTAGGTTTATGGGTGTTTGTACGTACTTAAGTTGATCAAAAATTAAGAATCACAAATTATTCCCAAGGAAAGATTTTAGCAAAATATTTCAAATATTTAAAAAATTAGGAGGGGTACAGAAAATCAATATAACATCTAAGTGTTTGATTAAAAAAAAAAATAGCCGGGTTCGGTGGCTCAGCCTTTAATCCCGCGCCTTTGGGAGGCTGAGGTGAGTGGATTGCCTGAGCCCATGGGTTCGAGACCCACCTGGGCAGTGAGACCTCATCTCTACGATAAATCAAAAAATCAGCCGGGCGTGGTAGCACATACCTGTAATTCCGGCTACTTGGAAGGTTGAGGTGGAAGGATCGCCAAAGCCCAGCAGGTCGAGGCTGCGGTGGCCGGGAGCGGCCACTGCACTCCAGTCTGGGTTACAGAGTGAGACTCCAACTAAAAAAAAAAAAAAAAAAAAAGTTGCTGGTGTCATTAAGATTGCCAGGGCAGGTAGAACCAAGAGTTCCATTTAAACTTATTAATATTCAGGTAGAATTGTGAAAAAGTCTAGGAAAGGGACCAAGTTGTCAGGTCAAAGGGAAGATCTCCACCAAAACTGGGGAAAAATCCTGCACATATGTACATACATTGACACATGCAAACATACACAACACAGTCAGCATACTGATGCCTTTTTTTCCTTTTAATTTTAGTTGACACATAATAATTGTACATATGTGTGGGATAAGGCTTTTGAAAACATACACCAATTGTTGATCACCATATTCACCCTGTGGTGTTGCAGAACACTATAAATTATTATTCCCATCTAGCTATAACTCTCTCTGTTAACAAAGCTCTTTTCATCCTCCCCTACCCCTTATACACCCCAGCCTCAAATACCCAGAGTTCTACTTTTAATGTCATAGAAATGGATGGCATGAGGTAAATGTTGTGGGTGAGTGAAGAAATGAATTTGTCTGCGTCTAGGCCACACCAATGTTTAGAGGATTCGCGGAGAGGGAAGAGAATGTAAGGAGGTCTAAAAAGAAGGACTAGTGAGGTATACAGGAACCAAGAGAGGATATGACTACTGATAAGCAGTGTAACTATTTGTCTCACAATGAGCGATTATTTTAGCCAACTTATGACTCATATGTTTTTGGTCAACTATGTTTTTCCCCAAGTAAATGCTTCCATTAGATGAAGGATTCATCATTTAAACACGGGTTTCTTGATACAAAGCTCAGTTCGTTTTGCTTCCACGGATGCTGGGTCTAAATAGAATGTATTTTTATTTTATTTTTTGCTTGATAGTATTATTTTAAATGTGTTTTGATACACACATATTGTGCTATAATTGAAGGCTCTTTGAATGGTTGCAGATGTGATGATCAAGCAAAGGGAAAAGTTCGGGAACAGCATTGTTCACGCATTTAAAGTCATGAGATCATAGAGTATGACTGTAAATAGATTGCAGTTTGTATAAAGGCTTGAGACTCTTCAGTATGAAATGCACACCAACCAGTTTTTAATAGAAGAACCATATTTGTCATAAAAAGAGTTATAATTCAACAGGGAGAAACGTTATTCCCCTGATGACTTAGAAGCATGAAAAGACCATTTGCATCCATAGCAAGACTGACCAAGAATTTTACTACAAATAAGAGAAACAAAGTTACGCTTCTCAAATGTTCTTATGGTTTACTTATTTAATTGTTTCTACATTACTTAGTAACTATTTGATTAGGTACAAAATAAACAAACAAATAAAAGAAGGAAAGATACTGATTTGACTTACTGTTTCTTGTAAATGTAGCCAGCTGTAGCATTACAAAGATATGTTAGGGCCTTTTATAAGGTTCTCTGCCATAATGGTCCAGTGATAAATCTTCCTCACGTCTGTTTAAAGTTTTCTATGTAGCAGAGTGCTTTCACAATTAACTCTTCACCTTTGCCTCATAACCATCTTTTGATTGTTAGTAGAGGTATGAGTATCTTCTTTCATTTTTAACATGACAACTGAGTCCTAGTGATGTTAAATAAAATGCCCAGAATCATAAGAACTATTAAGGGTAGTAACAGTCTGGCAGGATATTGTGTCTTCTCTACCATTGTCTGCCCTTTCTGTAAACAGTCACCCTCTACTCCCAGATTTTCCCTAGAAAAAAAGAGTCACATAAAAGTAGGCCAGAAGAGTAAACTTTGTTTATTCCTATTAGGTTTTGTCTCCAAATCCATAGTAAGCAAGTAAGGCTGAATTCTTCTTGTCTAAACTAGCAGTAAGAAGAAAAATGGCTTGCTTCTCACCACAGACATGACAAAGAAGGATACTGTTTAGTAAATCACTATGAGGAAGAGAAACTCAGTTAGTAAAAACAAATGATGAGTTCCCATAGCTCCTGATGTGCTGCTTTTCATAAATGGGCCCAGTGACAATCAACTAGTGCTTCTATGAGGGCTTTCTGTTTGTTTTTGTTAAACATTGATTGGCATACCACAGTCCATAGCTCATGTAATATTTATAAATAGCTAGCCACTTTATTCAAAGTGTCATTTAGTTTATCAGTTTTTAGTATCAGATAATGTAGAAAATAGAAATATAAAAGAAAAAAGAGAACTATATAGATATATATTTTAAAACAGATGCTAAGTGATTACCATTGTGCATAAGCATTTCTGCATATTCTTCATTATTTCTTTAGATTTAAAAAAAGGGTACAATGATTTGAAAAGATGAAAAATATGCAAATTTTTAAAAACTTTTAAAATACATTGACTATACTCTAGGAATATTTTTGGAAAATCGAATATATATTACTAGTATGTCAGAATATTCACTTGACTTTATTCTCCCAAATTTAACCAATTTTTCTCCTGAACTTGAGTACAAGTTACTGAAAAAATATATCCTTTGTACTGATTTGAAATTCCACTTTTATTTTAGACTAAAGTGACTAAATATACTGTGGATAATTCTCTTGGCTTTCTCTTCATTTCCATTAAATAATGTGCACATATTGTGATATATATACGTGTGTGTATATACATATATATACATATATATGTATATATATATTATGTGTATATATATATATTATATATATAATATCACAGTGGTAATACCATGCTGTTTTATTATTTTTATAAATAAAAGTTTATACACATAGTAAGAGTTTCATTAATATTATAAAATATATCATACGTTGTAATAATAATAAATCATTAAATGCTTTCAAACTTTTTAGTGTTCATGAGGTAAATTTCATTAGCTCAATTTTTTTTTAATTTCAGGAGTAATAAACCTAAAATATGTTTTAAAATCTATTAAATCATTGTTAATGCTCTGGTATGTCAAAAGAATCCATATATATGTTATATACACACACATACATGAGAAAATTTATTAATAATTATATCATTCAGCATTAGAAAATGTTCACTTATCAGGATAGATGGTGAAACCTTTCTCTAAGCAACTGGAAACTATTCTCCCTAATACTATTTATCTAGCAGAACTGTTGTTTGTGAAAAAGAGATGGAGAGTACATTTGCCTCCCTCTTGAAAATGTGAAAATGACAAGCAATCCTAGTTGCATGTTTTTCCTGAATGCGTTTTTCATTGATCCTTTATTTAAGAAAAACTGAAAAGGAATTTCTATTACATTCATCCTTTGACACATAATTTCAACTGTATGAATTAGTAAGAGAATGAATGACAAATGATGGAGAAAGATTGACAGGTGCTAGTAATTGGTTGTACTACCTTGGCTATTCTGTTCTGTCCAAACTTCTATATTCCATTTTGTCATTCTTTATACATTAAGCTTACTTATCCATCGTGTGAAAAGACAGAAAATTGCATGAAATGGGTTATTCGGTTCTATTAGCAGTGATAGAATAGAAATGAGCATTGCCGTCAAAAGTATATATTAGAGCTTATCAGAAATGATAGGGTCTACAATATCTCTTGTTGCACAGGAGAGTCAGTATTTTCCTGGACAGAGTGTTCCAAATACTGAGGAAGAGTTCTTTCCATCGAAAACTTTAAACAATGGAGAAAGTAAATAGCCTGGTTACCCTTGGAAGAGTATACATGCTGAATATAAAAATATTTTCCATATTACTTAATAGATAGCTGACACTTCTGAGAAAATACTTCACTCACTTGAGAATATTAAAAAAAACCCTCCACAACTTAATTTAATTGGAAGCTGAGACAACTAGTACTCCCCCACTCTATCAACATAATAAAAAAACAAAATTGCCTGGAGTGTGACATAGTATAATGTGTAATTACTACTTTCAAGACATGTAGAGATCACGAAAGTCACATTCTAATCATTCTAATGTCAGTGATCTTCCAAGTCTTTCTTTGTCAGCTCTCAGAATCTCTTTTTAACTACCATCAAGCATACCAGATTTTACGCAATAAAATTAATTGATATTGCACCAGATTTATGTTTTTCATCCACCTCAAAAAAGGTAAAACATGATTTCATTGTTTTGGTATCACAGAAAGCATTCCCATTTTGCTCTGATTAAAAACTGTATAATCTCTTGAAGCATTGGTAGAAAAATCTTTACCTAAGATCACAGCCTACCTTTAAAAGATAATGCAGGAAAATAAAACACAGAATTCACACTAACAAATCTTTTATTATATATATGGCATGATTTCATTTGGCAAATATTCTTCACGAGGGGTGACATAATAAATCAGACATATACCTCCGTAAGAGATTCCAAATGCCATGAGTTTAGGGATACCGACAGTCTTGTTTATGGATGTCCCTATACTACCACAAGACACACAGAGATTTTTTAAAAAGTGTTCAGTGAATGAAATACCCACAATATATACAAGGCCGAGAGTTACAAGTGACTTCAAGGCACTGTTAATTAGTAGTTTGTTTATGTTGGGAGGAGGAAGAGATTTTGTTCTCTGCTAGAGGATTCACACTCAGTGAACTGACATGCCCGGTTACTTCCTCTCATCTCTTTGTCATACTCAGCCCTCTCTCAACTAATTGTATAAACAGGTATGACCAGAATTTCTCAGAAAAGTGGGTTCCTTTTTTTTACTAAGGTGCTATATTACTAACTTGCAGGTTAATTAAGATAGACTTTGTTGTGGATATATTATTTGAGAATGGCTGAGTTTTTATAATAATGGCTGGCTTCTAGGAAAGTGCTAGAATAACAACCAGGTTCTAGTGTTGCACTTTAATTGGAGGCCATAAGAAGAATGATTGTAATCCCACAATAACAGTTTCTGTTCTCCTGCAAGTCAGCAAAATAACATGCTCTGTGGGATGAAACATAACCCTATCACCATATTATAATCCTCATTTTATAGAAAAATAAATAACCATTTAAAAGTTTCCATTACAATTTAAATCTTATTGATGTCTTGTTCTCTGTTTTGTCCATATATTTCTACGGGAATGGAATAAGGTGAAGGGACTTTGTTTTCTGTTCTTTCCATATATTATGCATCAATGAAACTTTTTAAAAAATCCACCAGTAAATTTTTTCATATATTGGTAAATACATTTGAATATAGTTAATACAGTTAAACCCTGACCCTGTGTTCTCAATTCCAAGCTTTCTCCTTATTCCCCTTTGACCATCCATGCTTGTTCCAATATTCCTCCACCACATTGATACACACTGATATCTACTTATTTTGGTTGGAGCTCTGCCCAAACATGAGCTGGAGCCCTGCCACTATTCTGTCTGAGAGATACCCCTGATGCCAATTACCTGTCTGGATCTCTCCCAGCTTCCTTGATGCAGTGATTGGTCTTCCCAATAACACTCAAATGATATCTCTTATGGAATTTAGCACCTGTTAATCATGTACCTGCCTCCCACAATTCACCTGTCACCAAACATCAGAGATTAATGATGTTAAAACTTCAGCCCACATTGGGATTGCCTAGGAAGCTTGTCAAGGTACATGTTCTAGAACTCCAGCTCAAAACAGTCTGTTTTGAGTAGACTGAGTGAAGATATGTATATTTTTTTACAAACACACAGACTGATGTAGCTACATATGATCCTCAGGACAGACATTGAGAATATCTCCTATGAAAAGTCTGTTTCATCTGTCTGGGAAGGCTTTGTTCAACACATGCAACTGTGACATCCTCTGGCATCACTGCCATCACAGCTAGTGTTGCTCAAGTCTCTGTCACAGGAATTGCTGAATGTTTGCACCATCAGGTTACCTGCCTATCTCACATGCTGCTTTGTATGTCACCATGTTTTCTGTCTTATAGTTCTAGAGGTACTTTGAATAGAAGAGTAGGTTCTAAGGGGCAAATAGATCCTTGATCTCATGACTTAAGTGTGTCTCATTTACATCTCAGTGGTAACTCCACACCGCTCTTGCCTCAAAGTCAGTCCCTAAAACTGTAATTAATTGTATTTCAACTTCTCCAACCTCTCACCATGACATTTTGGCATAATAAGCAAAATACATCACTAAACACCTTCCAATGAAATCCACACACTCAGTTGTAAAATAGAAATCTAATTACATTGCTACAGCTCTAGGCTGTGAGGTTTGGTTTTATATAACTTTTGTCAGAACATATGTGAAGATGGTGTGAAATCGCTTGAGGGTATTTTCCTTTTGTGAGAAATTACAAGTTTCATAATTCAAATCAATTATTTTTCATGGGTTATTAAGCTGAGAGTGATAGTTATTCTATAATATTTATAACAGCCATATGAAATGCCACAAACATTATTGGATTTATGTAACTTCTCATGAATCAATAGCATACTTACTTACCAATATGCATATCATTTTAATAGGCAAGAAACCAACAAGGAGCATTCTGAAAATTTTCCATAGAGTAAAAACTATTTTCTCACTAGTCGTAATCTTATTTGTCATTGTGGGTGCTGGAGGAAGAAGAGATTGCTTCAGAATTGACCAATATGAAATACATCATTTTCATCTATGAATAAAATAGGCAGCATGATATACTTTGTTGAATGTATATTTTGGACTCTCAAATATTTTAAATATTCTATCCCTTTTACCCTGTACTCTTTACGTACAATTGTCAAATTGTAAATCCTAATATTTTGGAAGCATTTTAGATGACACAGAAGGAAGATTGAGTTTGTGTCTGAGAATTAAATTCTGAGGCCTACATTAAAACTCAACTGTTGAGCAACCATGAACACATCACTTGACTCTGTGAGCTTCAGTTTTCTCCCCCTTAAGTGAATGAATGGGGGCATGTGATCTCCGAAATTTTTTCTGAATAAGTAACATGGAACTCGTCAGAGTTCCAGCAGAATAGAGGTATCCGAAGAAAACACAAATCACGTGTGATAGATTTGAGACTTTCAGTCTACTACTAATTGTCCCTAATCCACAGTTTCTTATTTCTTATCTTTTTTTGCTAAGAAAGTGGGGATAGCAATTCCAACACTTGTGTTGGTTGTAAGGTTCAATGAAGATGACAAGCTAAAACAAGAGGCAAATAGTACACAATACATTTTGAGACTGAAACAAGTTCTCAAGTATCATTACCAATTCCATCAACATCATCCTTACTGGTATGATTTTTATCATTTTGCTGTATGGCATTGTGCCCCTGTTAGAAAGTCATCACGGGAAATGCAGAGCTTGGTTCATCATGTAACTGTTTTTTACCTATCTGGATGTCTATCTAAATGGTCTAAATATTTTCTATATTTAGAATTTGCTCTCACAAATATTCTAGGATTGTGTTTCTTGGAGGAATTTTAAGATGTTCATTTCTGGAGGAAAATATTAACACCCTACTTCTCACATTTTTGCATCTCCAGATCTGGGACTTGCTAGAAACAGAAAGGGCGGAGAATAAAAAATGAGATAGAAGAAAAAAAAAAAAAAAAAGACACCAGACTTCTTCAAGACACAGTAAAGTTTAATTAGCAGATTGACTGGATAAGAGGCAAGGTCTATGCTACGACTTGTTTGGCAATCTGACCTATCTGCACAAGAGACTAATTAGACGAATTGTGGTAGCGATTGCTTACATGAAGAAGGCTGTTGTTTAGGGTAACAAAAGCTGTTCCTTAACCATGTTTCTGAGTTCTAAAAAATTAGACTCTTTCAACTTTAAAAAGTACAATAGACAGTAATAAAACCTTGAATGTAGTCTATAGATGAGATGAAAACCCTCTGGGAGGGCAATACGGGTAGCAGTCTCTTTATTTTGCAATTAGCAAAGGCTAAGTGACTAGAAGATAATTGACAGTTCCCTAGGCACAGACAAAGGAGCTAGGTCTTTATTTAATACATTGACAACAAAGCTCTGGGGTTGTGAAATCTTTAAAAAGAAGCCACGAATCAATGGAAAAGGGGAACCTACTTTAAACGCTTTGTTGAGCAGAAGTCTTTGAACACTGAAAGACTGGACAAGAGCCTGGACTAAGAGAAGAATAGTTTAACAGAGCGAGTATCCTTACCAGACAGTGTGAAATTGCCAGAAATCATGTGCTCACCATATATCTTTTCCTCATTACCTGTTCCTCTTTTTCTTCCACCACATATAGCCCTTTCCTCTTCTGGTCAATTCATAACAGAGGAGTCAACTAAAGGCAAAATGATCTAAGGACTAAAGAAAAGCTCTTGAGAAAAACCAGACTAACTGTAGAAAAGGAATTATTTCTGAAAGTTTAACCCGGATCTATATTTATATTGATATATACATATGCATATACATACATTTGTATCGTGAGATAATGCAAATATTTAGGTAGGTAGGTAGATGACAGAGAGAATAGATAATACAAAAGTAAAAGTTGAATTAATGTGATTTTATATTCTTTCATACTTTTATATTTACATTTTACCCATCCTATATGTAGTGAGATTTTAAGTTCGTTGCCAGATTTGTTTTTTTTATTTTAAAAAGAATTTTCAATGTTGTTTTAATTTACACTAATTATTATTAATAAATTAAACAGTTCTTATGTATGCCTTGTGAGCTACTTTTTTCCCTGTCTGTGTAGGCTTTGCATAAGTTAATGCTGGAATATACACCAAAAATGTTAACCACAGACCAGAGTTATATAATTGAAATATGAGTTTCTACATTTTTCCTACTTATATCTTTAATCTTTTAATTATTCTCTTTTGCCTTTTTAATCAAATGAATAGATGAACAATGACATGTGGATCCTCAGTGGACTCTTCACATTTATTAAACAACTGTAATGCATCCAGCACTGAGTTAGTTGCTGGGAATAGAGATACAAGTAAGACATAGTGTGTGTTCACTTAGAACACATTAACTAGAGGGAAAATACAATGAGTGTTATGGTATCAGTATCTGCAAGGGCTATTAAAGACAAAACAAAATAATACCCAAAATGGGAAGAACTGCTTTTCAAAGGAAATGAAATGAAATGTGAACCTTGATGAATTTGTAAGAATTTGACAAAATGATATACATGGTTAAGGAAAAGTATATCCCAAGAAGAGAAATTATCATTAGCCATTGCACAAGTTTCCATAAATATGGCCAAGTTGATGCATTACAAATTACTTTGTGTCATGAAACATATAATTGATGAGAAGTTCATCTGAGAAGACTTTAAAGAAAGGAAGTAAGTAGCAGGTCAGAACAGCCCCATGTCCACATTCCAACAATACTAAGGAAATTGATATTTGTTTTATAGGCATTGTGGGGAAGGATACTGAGTGGCCTCATGTTGGCATTGACATGATTAAAAATACAATATAGAAAGATGAAACCAACTGTTATGCAGAATAGGTTGATGAGTGGAACTATACATGGCATTATTAGAATCTGAACTGCTAGTGACTCTGCAACTAGAGAGGAATAGATCAGAGATATATTTAGGAGATACAGTTGGAAGCACTTTCTGACAAATTGAATTTGGAGCATGATGGGGGGATGTCTGGATTAGATTCACTGTTACTGATTTAGTTGAATAGGTGGAGGGCAATGCCTTTCCTCAGACTGAAAAAAAATGATGCAAAGAGAGGCATTCATTCTGAAAGGTGAAACATGTTAGGACAAAACAGGTGGAGATAACTAGAAAAGAGTAAGCCCATGGATTAGGAGATTCACAGATGGTATGTGATGGAAATAGTGATTCAGAAGACAGCTAATCATAAATTCATGTATTTGATAAATGAGTTAATTGATATAAAATGAGTTAGTAGTAATAAAAACTAAAAATAATTTGATTACACAAGGAAATATATTAGAACAAAATTGAGAAGGCTGAATGGGTAGCTGAGGAAATAGTTAAGAACCCAGATGAAAAAAGAAGCCAAAATAGCAATCTAAAGAGTTGTCAGAGGTAGAAGAAAAACCCACAGAGAATTTTATTAAGGATCCCCAATAAGGATTAATCAGCAGCGACAAACACTGTAAAATGTTGTATAATTGTAAAAAATCGCCTCAAAATTGGTAATTAGAATGGCATTAAAAGAATGATGCTAGTATTTGCTGTAAAGCCAATTTGATGGAACGAGATTCTAATAAGATGAAGAAATAAATGGAAAACAAGAAAGTGGCAAGTTTTCCAAGAAATTTAGTTCCAAGGGAGCACAGGAGTTATAGACCAGCCTGGGCAATATAATGAGACCTCGTCTGTACCAAAAAAAAAAATCAAAAAAATTAGTCAGGCTTAGTAACATGTGCTTGTCATCCCAGCTAATTAGGAGGGTGAGACAGGAGAATCACTTGAACCCAGGAGATCACGTCACTTTAGCCTGGGTGACAGAGTGAGACCTTAACTAAAAAAGAAAAAAAAGTTGATAGTTGATATTGTTTCATTTCATCAAAAATAAGGCACTCTGTGATGGTATTTCTAAATCAGCTTCTCTTTTTCAATCGAAAATTTATTTTTCTTATTTTATTTCTATATACCACATCCTCATTGGTATTCAAACTGGCAAGTCAATGGTTACTAAGAAAGATAATTAGCCCATTATATGTAGAAAATACATTCTAATTAATTATTCAAATTACTGCCCCTCACCTTATAAACCTTTCTTTAAAAAACAACTTCAGGTCAATAACAACAACAAAAAATTAGTTATAAAGGACAGAAAGAAATGAAACAATTCATTTTTAATTTTTTTTTTTTATTTTGAAGATGTCGGGTACAATTCAGGGTTAGGTATACAAATGTTCATTATGCAGGTTCTCTTGTCGATGAGGTGTACCCCCCATCCCCTGGCAGTTTCCCACTATTGCCAATTCCACCGCCCTCACCCTCCACCTCTCCTGGAAGTTTCCAGCTAAGGTGAAATGCAGGGTTAAGGGTTTTCCTGTTTGCCTGTTTGCTGGCTTATTTTTTAGAGGTGAAAGAAGCTTATGCATGTTTGAATGTTTCTAAAAGGATTCAGGATTTTTTCCCCATGTATTACAAAGTAAACTGAAAATAAGAGGGCAGAAAATTAAGAAAGATAATTAGCTCATTATACATGCAGAAAATATATTCTAATTAATTATTTAAATTACTGCCCTCACCTTGTAAACCTTTCTTAAAAAAACAACTTCAGGTCAATAACAACAACAAAAAATTAGTTATAAAGGACAGAAAGAAATGAAACAATTCATTTTTAATTTTTTTTTATTTTGAAGATGTAGGGTACAATTCAGGGTTAGGTACACAACGGTTCATTATGCAGGTATCCTTGTTGATGAGGTGTGCCCCTCCTCCCCTGGCAGTTTCCCACTACTGCCAATTCCAACCCCACCTCCCCTGGAAGTTTCCAACTAAGGAGAAATGCAGAGTTAAGGGTTTTCCTGTTTGCTGGCTTATTTTTTTAGAGGTGAAAGAAGTTTATGCATGTTTGAATGTTTCTAACAGGATTCAGAATTTTTTTTTTTTTTTACCACACAACAGACACAAAGATACATAGAATTCCTCTCAATCCTCTTTTCTCCATCTCTCTTCTCTTTCTCCACTTCCTTCCTCCTTCTACTCCTCCTCTTCCCTGTCCTTCTCTACCTTCTTTTCTTTCTGTTTTAACTGATGGTCCTAATTCTTCTTTCCCTCTCCTCCATTTTCTTTCCTCCTCTTTCTCTTTCCTTTTTCTTTGAAATTCAGTTTTATGTTTCAGAGTTCAAGGTATTTATTGCCTTTGGCTATAAAATTTGTTAAGTGAACTGAGGATTGCAAACTATGATTTAGAATCCTTTGCTTATCCTGATATAGATTTCACCTTTCCTAAAACTGTTGTCATATGCATAGCAAATATTTGAAGCCAACTCTTGTCACTGAAGTAGTTGCTAGAAAATCTCTTTGAATCTGGGCATTGGGTACCTGGTTCCACCCATCTTCTAAAAACATAGTATCACGGGTGAGTACATAGACAAATTTAGACATTTCAGTTTTACTTTACTAATATATCTATATGAATAACAATTAGTATTTTTATTTGTATAGTTTATTATAGTCCTAAATAAGCAGAAATAATTAATTATGAAAACATTGATCAAATATTTTCTCTTACACAGATTTGTTTCCAAGTACTATGTATTTTACTGTTATATGTTACAATATTTATTTAAAATGTCTAAATAGAAAGTACTAGGACCAAGCATTACTCAAATGTGAATTCAACTACAAGTGAGCCAAGTTAGTTTTGAATAATGATTTTTGACTTGCAAACTATGATAATTCTGAGAGTTGAATATACAAATTCAAGACAAGAAAACAGTTTTGTAACTTAACCCCGAGGTAAATGTTTAGAAATTAAAGATATTTTCACTCATGCCATATATCAATTAATATAATTATATTATTTTTCTCCTTTACCTTGATAATGTTGGTGGATAACATCGATTGGTTTTCAATTGTTGAATTAGCCTTGCACAGCCGAAATAAATACCACTTGGTAATAGTGTATACTTCTTTCTACATACTGATGAATTCAATTTGCTAATATTTTGTTGAGGACTTTGCATATATATTTTCATGAGAAATATGGGCCTGTAGTTTTCTTTTTCTCTTTTGTAGCATCTTAATTTGTTTTGGGGTTAGGGTAATGTGGGCCTCATGGAAAGAACTAAGATATTTTTCCTCTGCATATATTTTCTGAAATACATGTGGAGAATTGATATAATTTACTATTTCAATGTTTAGTAGAATTTGATAATGAATTTATTTGGGCCTGGAAAAATGGAAAGTTATTACTTATCAATTCAACTTCACTAATAGATATGGGTCCTTTTAGATGATCTATTTCTCTTTGTTTTAATTGTGGTAGTTGGTATCTTGGTTCATTTTACCTAAATTCTGAAATTTGCAGGTATACAGTTGCTTAGAGTATTCCTTTGTTATCATTTTGTTGTCCACAGGATAAGTATAAAGGTCCTTTTTCTCATATCTGGTTTTAAAAACTGTCTATCTTTCTCTTTCTCTCTCTCTCTGTTCAGGCTAGCTAGAGGTTTATCAACTTTATAGGTCTTCTCAAAGACTCAGCTTTTGATTTCATTGATTTTTTCTATTGTTTTGCTGTTTTCAATTTTATTGACTTCTGTTCTCATTTTACTTATTTTGTTTTGTTTGATGGAAGCTTAAATTGCTTTTATTTCTCTAGTTTCCTTAGGTAGAAACCAAGATTATAAATTTAGATCTTTCATTTTCTCTAAAATGTGTACTACTCACTCCATTCTGAAAGCATAATTCGATTTCAGTTTTCAAGATAGTAAACAGTTTAAATATACTTTAAAAATACAGACCTCTGTACAGTTATTGAGTTTGATTTAGGCACAGAAATATTGTTACATTTCAAAATGTTAGTTGGAGAATGATGCAGAGAAATCCCAGGGACATTTCAGATGCTCTGACTTTGATAGTATAGAGATACTCTGTATGGTAGACCTAAAATTTATCTTAATTTCTTTTCCTCCAAATTTCTCATACTCAAGGAAACAGACACTATTGACATATAATAAAATCTTAAATATCTGAAGAGTTGGACTGTTTATTGCTCAAAATAATAACAATATTTTCCAAATAAATAAATAAATAAAATAACAATATCCCACCTCCACCTCCAAATAACTGAATTGCTATTCTGGTCATAGTTACAGGCATTCATTTTGTTTGGTTTATAGTGATTTAGGCTCATCTTTACTTTAAAATTCCAGATAAAATCTGACTAGTTCTGTAAAGATTTATCTGATAACCATCAATGAAAATTATTTACCTAATCCACAATTTTATACCACTTATTTAATATATTTTTATTAGATTACAAGAGATAATTTTAACAAAAAGCAATATTTGTAATACAGTATGTAATAGAATATATTCATTATTGAAATACTAGAGATATATATATTTTATTGAATATACTTTCAGACATGTGAAATATTAATATAACAATGACATTTTTAAAATTACATAATTTTGGTAAAATTATCTTATTTAAATTCTTTATTAAATGTTGATCTGCTATTACCTATGTCCTCTTATGATTGTTGAGTATTTGTATTGTTTACATTTTTCATTATTATAAACAATATGGCAAGTAACTTATATTCCTGAGTATTTCCATGTAATATGTCTGAAATGTAAAGAAGTTGTACTAACCAGTATGCAAAATTTTTATTTTTGAGTTAGAGTCTCACTCTGTCGCCCAGACTGGAGTGCAGTGGCCACTCACGGCCACTGCAGCCTCTACCCACTGGGCTCCGGCAATCCTGTTGCCTCAGCCTTCCAAGTAATCAGAATTACAGGCACACGCTACCATACCTGGCTGGTTTTTTGATTTATTGTAGAGATGAGGTCTCACCAAGTTGCCCAGGCGAGTCTCGAACCCGCAGGCTCAGGCAATCCACTCATCTCAACTTCACAAGGCGTGGGATTTCAGGCTGAGCCACCGAGCCCGGCTAGCAGGCAAAATTTTAAGGCTTTGGATATATAAAGCTAAATTCTCTCTTTTCTCCAAAGAGAAAAAAAGATAATGCTTTTAGTAGAAATATACAAGTTTTTTTTTAACTTTATACCTTATTTGATATAAGTATCTTTAAACATGTCTTTTAATACAATAGGAAAAAAATGAATTTCATTGTTTACTAATGTGAGCTCTTGAATTATTTCTGAGTCAAAATGTTTTTGCAAAGTTTTCTTGATCATTTTCATTTATGTTATATTTTGTCTGATTATGGTATTGACTATTTTTTAATGAATAATGTACTTTAATTAATATCTTTATTGATAAATTCCTTTTTATATTTAGATACTGAATTTGTTCATACATTTATTTTAATTATTTTCGTTTTAAAAGATAATATACATTATTTTTATTTAAAAAGATAATATACACAGATACTGTATTATTGTGTAGCTAACTCAAATTGAGGGATGAAGGGAGGTGGAAGGGAATATAATTATGTAAGACAGTGAGTTTACAATATTTATAAAAACAACCACCCGTTGATCCTCTAATATATATTACTTTGTGTTGTGATCCTTGTATGTGTCTTATCTTGAACAAAACCTTCTCCAAAGAGTTTGTTATTTGGTTATCTTTTTTTTTTTTTTTTTTTGAGTCAGAGTCTCACTCTGTCGCCCAGACTGGAGTGCAGTGGCCACTCCCAGCCACCGCAGCCTCGACCTGCTGGGCTCCGGCGATCCTTCCGCCTCAGCCTTCCGAGTAGCCGGAACTACAAGCATGCGCTACCATGCCCGGCTGATTTTTTTGATTTATTGTAGAGATGAGGTCTCGCTGCCCAGGTGGGTCTCAAACCCGCGGGCTCAGGCAATCCACTCACCTCAGCCTCCCAAAGGCGCGGGATTACAGGCTGAGCCACCGAGCCCAGCTTGGTTATCTTTTAAATAGTTAATTATATGTAGTAATGTCAAAATCATATTCAACCTCTCAGTTTAAAGTGTGTTCTCTCTTGAACAAATTGTTTGCCACTCCAAACTTCGGTTCCTTCATCTGTAAACAAAGTTGTAGTAGAGATTCCATAAGGAATGGGGCCAACATGTAAACATGCATGTAGCATACTATGGTTATCTCCTATAAACATGAGCTATAATAAGGAGAAAAATTTTAGCAACTATAAATGCTATACCTGTAAATTGAAAGGCCTTCATTGAGGAAATTCATAACTGCAAAGATGACCCAAGTTCATGTGAGAGCTAGCGCTGTCTTGTTTCTCAACCTTAAGATATAACACAAGTTTTAAAGACTGGCAAAGTAAACTTTAAAAGTAAATCACTGAATTACAATTTGTTGCAAATCACATACATATATGTATTATGTATCACTCAGAGTCTAAGAGCTAAAATAGACTTTTATCATTTGCTTATACATCCATTTGGTTATAGCCTCTCACTTTAGAAATGAAGAAACTGAGGGTAGGAGTCTAAAGCAACTCCATTATGCAGTTCACTTTTGATGGGTGGTAAGAATGAGTCCATGTTTTTGCTATTGTGAATAGTGTGGGTGTAAACATGCCTGTGCAGGTGTCTTTTATGTAGAACAATTTATGTTCCTCCTCCTCTGTATATATTTCCAGGAGAAGGATTGTTGGATACTGTGGAAGGTCAATGTTTAGTTCCTTTCAGAATTGCCACACCGTTTTCCATAGCAGTTGAACTAGCTTGCACTCCCTCCAACAATGTAGAAGTGTCCTCTAGAAAAGTGTAGAAGCAGCTGTTGATTTTTGACTTATCAATGATGGCCAGCCTCACTGGAGTTAGGTGGCATCTCAATGTGGTTTTGATTCGCATTTATCTGATGCTTAGTGAGGCAGAACATTTTTTCATGTATCTGTTGACTGCTTGTATATTTTCTTTTGAAAAAATGTCTATTTATCTCCATAAAAAAATAAAAAATTGAGCGATTCCATTAATGTAAAACTATGGTTAACGGTAACCCTGGGGACCTCACACATTTCCCAGAGTGTTAGTCCAACAGCCATTCCATTTCCTATTAGTCTCCTGTTCAAGTGCTTAGGTTATCCAAAATGTTTCTTTCCTAACTGTTCTGGCTAAAGCTTCAATTAAGAAGATATATAATGAGATTCTGAAAGGTCATTTAAGGTAGCCATTTCTGATAAAAACATTCCTTACGTTGGCAGAGACAAAGGTCTGAGATGACAATGATAGTTTTACTCTTGATGTATAAAATGTTGGCAAGACAACAGCTTTGTGAAATTCCACCTCTAATGTTCCAATTAAGCCTTATTGTAGCAGTTGGGAATTTCAAGACTCAGAAAATGATGATATCATCAAATCTTTATGTTTGGGTAACATCTTCTATCACTGCCCAAAGATATTTAAATATATTAAATAAATTTTCACATATGCCACTTGATAACAAACAACACTTTCTACAGTGTTAGATGATCAGAAAAGGCAGCATATTATACCATCCAGTAAGGGGAAATGATTTTGCCTTGTTGTTGTAATAAATAAAAATGAAAATAGGTAATTAGATTTGCACCATGAATACTGATAGGCAAACTAAAATTAGAATTTTACATTCTCTCTAATGTTTTAGAAGCATTGATTACAAAATCACATGGAAAAAAACAAATCATCTTGTAGTATTAAATTTATTTCCACCACATTCCTAGCACAGCGTATTATACATAGTCATTACTCAATAAAAACAGGGACCATTTATTGAGTGTTTATAATGTGCCAAACATTCCACTAAGCACTTTAAATACATTTCTCACTTTAAACATCATATGAATGGTATAATGTAAATCCAGTTATATAAAAGACTTACAGCTTTTTTTTTTAGATAAAAAGTCTTACAGTTTTTATATTTAAAAAAACTTGCATAGGGTCACAGAACAAATAATTTTTTTCACGTTACAACAATTTAATAAGTTACAGTTTGTTTTATTTTCAATATAGCCTATTTTATTTTCTTTACAGTTGTTTTCATTTTCTTGTTTATTTACTTATTTTTAATTTTTTATTTTAATGATGTGGTGAATAATTCAGGACTAGGCATACAAGTGATCACTGTACAGGTAAACAAATAACAATTTAAAAACTTAATATCATGATTCTAGAGTCCTTTTAACTTTTTGCCAGCTTGACCTTCAAGAAATGATCGTCGAAAAACTGATATTGAAAAGGATATTCGTGTGTGTGTGTGTGTGTGTGTGTATGTGTGTGTGTGTGTGTGTGTGTCTATGTCCATGATAATGAGAGCATTTTTTTTTTAAAGAAAGTGGGATTTATTGAGAGGACAGAAAAGCTCCCACAGTGGGAGGAGACCCGAAGGGGTTGCCCCAATATGAGCATTTTAAAAATGATTTTGGAGAAGGGAAATCATCAATAAAGAGATGGCACAAGTCCAAGTCCACATTGCTATAATGTCCCTTTAGATAGTAACCTTACACTTTTACAATTTCAACTTTCTGGTCTTTTTAATAATAATAATGCTTATTTTAGCAAAGTAAAAAAGTATATAAAATTTTAAAGATTGTTTTAATTCCACGATTTATGTTTCATATGCAAATATATGTATATCTCTATACTGTTACATGGTTACAGACAACCAATCGATTAGAAGCATTTTCCATAATATGGATAACCTATTATGTTTTATGTGATCAATAGTTTTTCTTTGAATCTGTTAGTATTCTTTGCCCTTTGGAAAGTAGGAGGGTGGAAAGGAAGATGCAGTGCAGGCAGTCCTACTGGGAGAACTTGAGTTTTGTATCCTTTCTCATCTCCGTTTGTAGAAGTTATTTTGGCAGTGGGATGTTCAACACCAAGTTTTCTGTTTGGCCAGATTTTTATTTCTAATACACAGTAAACCAGTGGTTATGAAGACAGTGGTATTGAAAGTGGTCTGTCCCAAGTGTAGGCAATAATGAAATGCATTGCTCACAGAGATTTTAAAATAACAATCAAACAAAATAGGAGTTGATTTTTTTTTTTTTTTTTTTTTTTTTGAGTTGGAGTCTCACTCTGTCACCCAGACTGGAGTGCAGTGGCCGCTCCCGGCCACCGCAGCCTCGACCTGCTGGGTTCCGGCGATCCTTCCGCCTCAGCCTTCCAAGTAGCCAGAATTACAGGCATGCGAACCGCCCGGCTGATTTTTTGATTTATTGTAGTGATGAGGTCTCGCTGCCCAGGCGGGTCTTGAACCCACGGGCTCAGGCAATCCACTCACCTCAGCCTCCCAAAGGTGCGGGATTACAGGCTGAGCCACCGAGCCCGGCTGAGTTGGTCTTTTTTCTCACCACACACTAGCATTTTAAACAATACCAGTGATAAAATACTCTTTGCCTGCTCCTACCTTTTCTACTTACCATTAGAATCATACCCAAGAACATACCAAAATAAAGAATTGCATCACACGTTTCTTTAAAATCTATAGCCAACATCAAATACTCAAGAGAGCTTATTTTTCATGTTGTTTGCACATGCTGCATAAAATTTTCCAATAAGAGTGTGCCTCATCTGTTTCAAACACTGTCTCCTCCTCTGTCCTTCCCTATTCAAACTAAGGGACTTATATGCTTGTTCTTCCTAGCTTTCTTAAAGGTACTTCTAATGGAACTAAATCGGTGTTTAAAGACGGATATTTTTTTTTCTTTTTTCTTTTTAATTTTCAAGACGTGGGGTACAATCCAGCGTTAGATATACAAATACTCATTATACAGGCACCCTTGTAGATGAGGTGTGCCCCCACCACCGGCAGTTTCCCACTACTCCCAATCCCATCCCCCCTCCCCTGGCAGTTTTCTACTACTGCCAACCCCTTTCTTAAAGTATTCTGATAATTGTTCAAGGCCTGCTTATGAGTGAGAACATGTGGTACTATCCTGGTTTTTTTTCCCTAGAAATATTTTTATGTTTAAAACATTAGACATTCGATAGCAGCCTTATCCTCCACCTCCTCTATTGATAAGATATTTTCCTCTATTTATGTGACCTTCTTCACTTCAGTCTTTTTCTAGGAAGTGGCTGCTGCTAGGTCCCTATATTAACATTGCAGTTCTCTCTAACGTGACATTTATATTTAAATTCATATAGTGACAAGCCCATGACAGAGGTTTAAAACGTGCGAACTTACCAAGACTGTCCAAAAGAGTACTTTAATAGCATGCTTGTGTTAAAGAGGGGGACATATCTGAAATTTCAAATTTCAGCACCAAGTAACAGAAATCATAACTAGCCAAAGAGACACTCTAGGATCAGAGGTTTGATGATTATATTCATGATTTTGAATTTGGTCAACAAGTCTTTCAACCTTCTAGAGGGGAGGCTATCGTGGGAAAAACATTCACGATGTGGCTGCCACCTGTGAGTCTTTTTAACATCAAGGACAGTCCTTTCTGGGATTTTCACCCTCTCCACAAACATTTTCCAAGCAACAAGCCTAGACAACTAGCCCAGCAAGATATTTACTTGGATGGTGGCAGATGGGGTAAGAGATTTCAAGGTTAAAAACCTAAGAAATACTGTATACTCACCTTTCCACCCAAGCATGGAATTCTTGTTGATAGTCTGTTCCTCAGAAAAATCCTTTTTTAAGGAATTCTGTTCAGTTGCTGAGAGTCATGGGTTCCATGTGCAGCTTTTTGTCAGACTCTAGTCAGGTTTTCCAGGAGCTGGAAAATCGATCCTCCTACGGGATTCAGTGACAGGGAGGAGAAAGGAAGACAATGTATAGTGCACAACCTTCAAATAATTCGCCAACTTTTATTTTCTAGGATTTAATCGGGAGTCTGTGAACTCCCTCACAGAGGTTTGGGGGCCTTTCATTAGTCTGTGTAGATGGAAATGTCCTCAAGACATATTTAAATGGGCTAAGTGTGGAATCTGGGCTATTACCCTGATAGAATGCCATTGGGGGTCTGGAAACTACTTTCTTACTTTGATTATTCTCTTGGATATTGTTAGAAGTGTCTACATATCTTCATTAAATTGTATTTTCCTGTATACCTATTTTTCATGACAAGATAACTTTTAGGAATTTAGGATTTTTACATGGTCCAAGAGCATATGACATGATTTCTAGAAGAGTTTCAATTTATTTATCAGTTTTGGTGATTAGGTGATAGCTCCCAAAGCGAGACATATATATCATTCATAACCAAATTACCTGGGTGGCAGGATAATTCAAGTTCCTATAGACATAAATTGCAATATCTAAAGCATGGTGACTACAGTTTTAGCAAGATCTTGAGTTATTATTATACTGGCCAAGGTTACAGAACAATTAAACTAAATTTCCAAAAAGTGGTGATGTTTTCACTGGTTCTCAAATCTGTCTTGAGTTTCTAAACCTGATAGTAATCTTCTTATACTTCCTTCTCTTCCTGCTCCACTGAAATGGAATCTCTGATCCAGAGGCTTGAGTGAAGTTCAAACTGACAGCTATAAAGACTTGGTGGGAGCCAGGTTCGGTGGCTCAGCCTGTAATCCCGTGCCTTTGAGAGGCTGAGGTGAGTGGATTGCTTGAGCCCGCCGGGTTC
>NW_007259912.1:646070-662761 GCF_000164805.1 Carlito syrichta
AAAAAAAAAAAAAAAAAAAAAGACTTGGGAAAGATTTTGAGAACCTCATTGGCTCAGGTTTTGTTCTCTGCAACACAGGAAGGAAAAACAGAAAAGGGCTATTCTCTCAGATTCCATTAATTGACTAAGAACACAGTATCAGGTCTTTGAGATCTCAATTTAGGGCTCAGTCAGAAAGCTAAGTTCTGCAGGCCCAAGTCAGCCCACAGTCTGTTTGGTAAATAATTTTTCATTAAAACACAGCCATGACCCCCCCCCCCTTTTTATTGTTTGTGGTTGCTAATGTGCTACAATGACAGAGTTAAGTAGTTTAAAAAAAATCATCTGGCCAACAAAGTCTAAACAATTTACCATCTGGCTATTTACACAAAAGTTTACAAACCTATAATCTGGAAAACTCTATTTCTCTTTCACTTCTAAAAGATCCTTTTGCCAGTTATAGTATTCTTGACTGACTTTTTCCCCCCAGAATTTTGAATAGATCTTCTCAATTTACTCTGACTTATAAGGCTTCTGCTAAGAAAGTTTGTGATCATCTTATAAAGGGGTCCTATTATGTGATGAATTGCTTTGTTCTTATTGGAGAAATAAGACGTGTGTGTGTGTGTGTGTGTGTGTGTGTGTGTGTGTTTTGAGTCAGGGTCTCACTCTGACACCAGGCTGAAGTGCAGTGGCACAATAACAGTTTACCACAGCCTCAAACTCCTGGGGTCAAGCAACCCTCCTGCCTCAGTCTCCCAAGTAGCTGGAGTTACAGGTGTATGCCACCATGCCTGGCTAGTGTTCTTGATTTTTTTTATAGAGACAGGTCTTGCTATGTTGACTAGGCTGACCTTGCACTTCTTAGCTCAAGCAATCCTCCTATCTGAGCATCCCAAAGCGCTGGGATTGCAGGCATGAACCACCGTGCCTGTCTGCCATTAAATTTTAATGAGCTTATTATAATGTGTCTCAGTGTAAGCTTCTTTATGTTCATCTTAGTTGTAGTTCATTGGGATTCTCAAATCCGGTTGTCTATTTTATTACTCAGATTTTGGAAGTTTTAAGACATTATTTTTTCAAATAAGTTCTTTGGCCATTTCTTTCTAATTTCTTCTTCTGGAACTCACATATTGGTTCACTCCTCTTATTTTATTTTTTTAATTTCTCAGGCTGGATACTTTCAAATGACTTATCTTCAAGATTGTGAATTCATTCTTCCCTTTTATCAAGTCTGTAGTTGAACCTTTCCAGAGAATTTTTCAATTCACTTATTGTGTTCTTCACCTCTAAAATGTGTTTATGCATTGAATTCTATCTCATTGTTAGCCTTCTCATTTTGTTCATGCACTTTCTAAAGTTTATTAAACATATTTTTTATGGTTATTTTGAGTTATTTGTCACATAACTCATATGTATCTATTCCCTTAGAGTTCATTTCTGGATATTTATTTTGCTCCTTTGAATAGACCATGTTTCCCCATATCTTTGTGTGCCTTATAATTTTGTGTTGGGATTAATGCGTTAAAACAAAAAAAAAAAAGAAAAAAGAAAACTGTCACCTCTCTTAGGCTTTATGAATTGTCTTGATATAGGGAAAGACCTCTACCAATCAACCCAGCCAGTGATTCTGAGGGCTTCTCAAATCTTGTCTAGATATACCTTATTTTGTAGGCTTATGCATATAATTTCTCAGTTGTAGAAAGTTCCCATATTCTGTCTCAGTAGTCTGTAGTCTCTTGCTCTTTCTGGTGTCAGTGGCACTGCAGGTTCTCTTACACAAATACAAGTTGCCAAGCTCTCTTGCTCTCTATGGCCTCCAGGCATTTATGTCATGCCAGCTCTCCAACTGCACTCAGAGTCAGACAAGACAGAAAATAGTACCTCAAACAGCCTCAGAAAAGCTGAACATTGTGTGTGTATTCTACTCTTTCTTTCCTTTCCAAGAGAGAATCACACACTGGGCTCTTACTCCCAGTTGTGGAATGCTGTGCTTAATTCTGTGTGGTATTATGTGTTATCTGTTGCTGCCATAGCTGCTGAGCTCTCTTTTGATTTCTGCTGCCCCCAGGCATCCAAGGTATTCCAGATTACTATCAGTGCTCACAGTCAGTCCCTTGGACAGCTTCCCAAAAAGCTGAAATGTTTTACTTGGGTTCCACTCTTCTCTTTCCCTCCCAAGAGAGATGTCATGAGTTGATTTTTTCCTTCCGATTGTGAGTGGTTTTGCCTTGGGGGAGGGGCTGACTTGTTAAAAATGATAGCTTTTCTAGCTCATTTAAAACAGCTGCTCTTGGATTTGAGCTTGCCTGGGGTACTGCTACTTTCTAACTGATTTCTAAAGTTCTCATAAAGGTATTTTGAACCACATAGTGTTGTTAAATCAGTTTCTGTGGGGGACAAGGTCTGGAACTTCCTATTGTGCTAGCTTGCTGACATCACTGAACTCTTCTTATGTCGAACTTCCTAAGGTGAATTTCCCCTACTATGAGAATAAAGAGCCAGTAAATATTATTTGGAATAAAGAAATTATGTGGTCCAGTTGCTTGTTTTTCTAAAAATAATTAACAGAAAAAATATTTTGTCATTATGGAGCGTATACTTGAAACTTTAAATTACTGTCTTTCAAAGAAAGGAAGGGAGAAAGAAGATAATAAGTGTTGGTAAAGATGTAGAGAAATTGCAACGCTTGTGTACTGATGGTGAAAATGTAAAATGATGTAGTCACTATGGAAAACAGTATGGAAGTTCCTTTAAAAAATTGAAAATAGAATTAACACAGAACCCAGCAATTCCACTTCTGGGTAAAACCCTAACTAATTGAAAGCAGGATCTTGAGGAAATATTTTCATGCTTATGTTTATAGCACATTATTCACAATATCCAAAAGGCAAAAGTAACTCAAGTGCTCATTAATTAATGAATCAATAAGAAAATGTAGTCATACACATATAATGGAACACTATTCAGACTTAAAAAGGAAGGAAATCTTAACATATGCTACATCTTGGGTAAACTTGAGGATATTATACCAAGTGAAATGTGCCAGTCACATAAAGACAAATATGGTATAATTTCACTTGCTTGAGGCATCTAGAGTAGTTAAATGAACACAGATAGAAGGTGGTTGTCAGAAGCTGAGAAAGAAGAGAATGAGGAATTTAGCAAGCATAGAGGTTCAGTTGGCAAGATGAAGAGAGTTCTGGAGACTGGTTGCACAACAATGTGAATATGATTAACACTATTGAACTGTGTTGTAAAAATGGTTAAGATGGTAAATTTTATGTTACATGTATTTTACATAATTAATTATTTTTAAAGGCTTTCACCCATGCACTCACAGTGGGGATCCTATTACCACCAAGTGAATAAAACTTGATCTTGAGGGAAAACGGCAGAAAAAAAAATCTTATCTCTTGCATATGAAGTACAGGTAAACAGAAACTTCATAGATAAATAAACAGTATATCTTCAGTACTAAGATTCTGTGGGGGTGATTATGACTAAAAAGTGTCTAAGAGGGCTTTAAGAAAGTTGCTGTCTTGTAAAAAACTTGTATTTGTGAATAGACTGGGGGAGCTGAAAAGTGATTGGCAGACTCTAATGTCCTAATCATTGCATACATTTGTCATTAAATTGTGTGTATGTTGATCAGCAAAATCACAGGACAGATACGTCTAGTCTGCTAAATCATTCCGGTTTTATTATTACTTGGTACTTGTAGAATTACTTTTAAAATTTAGAACAAGTAGAAAGAATTTTATTGTATGCATTTTCACTTAGTAATTTTTCAACTTTTATTCAGAGAACAGCTAATCCATCATTTGACTTTTGTATAAATCCTCTATGCCTAAAATCATCATTAAATTTCATGTGCTATACTTATTATATTTATTTCTTCCTTAATATAGGAAATTTAATATGCAGATCTATTCTTAAATCACATTTATGTATTCCTTCTCCAAAGTGTTGCAATGAATTAGAACAAGCTGTACATGAATGCATCTGTCTCATCTATTTGGAGACACATTGTCAGGAAAACCTCATTGTTTTCCTGACATCTGGGAAATTCCAGTTTATTTTAGCTTCGTTAATGATGTGCATTTAGATACTGGGCAAAACAGCTCTTGAATAACTCAATTGCATGTTGTATTAATAGTAATAAGAAAATTCTTTCAAGAAAGGCAACAGAATATGTCACCATTATCCTAGAAATACCCTGAGTTTAGTTTCCATGCAAATGCATGACTATATATTCAGATAGCATATCATTAATTCAGAATCAATAAACCATTAACCATGTAAAAGGTATTATTAAATAATCTAAATATTTTATTTTCAGGAGACTTTTATTGCTTGTCTTTGTGATAAACTTTATAACTATCTAGAAATATAAAACGCTAAACTATATCCTGAATAGATTTGTAAAGATACAAATGTATAACTCAACTAGTTAGGAAATATAAGCCATTTTCTATTCGAACATAAACATGAACCCTGGAAACCATAAATTAATGTTCTATAACTTTCACTGGTGTGGAACTATTATAACGTTTTACTACCCAAGTTTTATTTTATTCAGGGACTGCAGCATTTGCACACTTAAAATATTTGCTTCTGTACAAGGACAACTGATTCTCAGGCCTACGTTACAGGTAAATTTTGGAATGAAATAGAAAGAGTTTCATCAGCATTTTGAAAACTAAAAGTAATGGCTAGAAATTAATTTATTTGAAATAGTTGCATACTTACTCCAAAGGTTAATTTTTCATGTGTGATTATTTTCGTAATGTTTGGTCTACACTTTTACTTATTTAGCCAAACATATTCACCGACAATGAGAAGATAAAGAGCAAAATGATTTAGAGTCTAGTCTTAATATGGAAGAACCCTTTCTTGGATGTATGTTCAACTTCAACTACTCTTGAGAATGCTTTATTTTTTATAAGAATTGGGTCAATTGAATATTTTTCTCTTTTTGACATAAAAATGCATTTATTGGGTTATAATTTAACCATGTATAGAATATAGTGTTTACTTATAACTCTTTATAAAATTTATGACTTGGAGGTTTGAACAGAAATATTTTACAAGCAAATAATATTGTATTAAGCAGATGAATCTGTACAGCTTTAATCCAACAAGGAACTTAATTTTTTTTTTCTTATTCAGTTCAGATATAACTAAACTGAACTATTTCTGTTTTAAGGATAAATACATTTTTCTTAAATAACTTCCTTTACTTTGGTTTAGACAATGTTTGGAAAGTATAGGCAGGAATTATTTTCTACCATATGCTTGTATAAGGTAAGCTGTGTAAGTGTGAGGTTATGTTGTATTTGTGACCAGCTCTACCCCAAAACCTGAATTATTCCCTGTGAATACGCTTTCAGGGAAACATGAGCTAAAACACAACACTGTCATAGAGACTTTGAGATGGCTTTCAAGACATGCATCCAAATGAGTCTTTAGAACTAGGGGTTGCTCTTATTCTTTCTTGGTACAACTCTTTAAGGATGACTGTGTTACCATGGAAATGCTCTGAAATGTTTGGGAAGGTTTGATTAACCCTTCTTCCATGGATCACCATTACTGCTATTGTTTTCATCATTGGCAAATCCACTTCTCTTTTGGACTCTCCTCTCAGTCATGCATGACCAAGCTTATGCCTTTTACTCCTGTCTTCTTACTTTTCACCAGCTTTACTATTTTTTTTTCTTTTTCGCATCTCTTATTTGTTCTACATGTTGCTTTCTTCCTGGTTCTTAATTTTGACTATGATGAAATTTAGTCTATGATCTTGACCAGTCAATAATAATGCTGCTTACTTGTTTTCTGTTAAAACAATCATTGCATTTCTACATTTTCCTAATATTATCGCCAAAAGCATTTTATGCCAAAATCAATAATAGCGTGTTTGCAATATTATAAGGTAATGTAAACTATTTTAATGTATTTGAGAGGTCTGGTAGAGAAGTAACACATTTTACAGATATGCCAGTTGAAACACAGAGGCACTGCCTATCAGAGAGGAGTCTGAGGTCATTGCACTGCACTTTTTGGTCACTGAGCATCACGACTTCTCTGCAAGTATTTTTGGCACGTCTTCTGCACCACCTTCAACAGCTGAAATTTCTCTCATCCATCAAGTCTGGCTGAAAATGTTATCTCTTCTATGAAGTGTTCTCTGAACTATTCATGCAGAAGAAATTGTTCTCTCTTCGAGATACTTTATTCCATTCCATAGTAGAGCAGATTTTACTTGTATTATATTGACTTGTATATGGCTTGCATCTACTTTATTGGAAATTTCACGAGAGTGAACAACCTGACTTCTTCATATTTCATCCTCATGTCTTTAGTGTATAACAAGAGCCAGAAACTCTTGGTAACTATTCATTTGTTTGAACTAATTTTTTTTTAGATGTATCCGAAGATTCAATGGTGAGGATTTCTTCAACAAATGAGGATGCCTAGGTAACAAAGAATTGGGTATAATTGTATTTTATTATCTAAAAGTTATTTATTTTCCCCCAAACACTCCATTTCTCTTATTTTTTATGAGGAAATTTTCTTTGAGTGTAAATATGGAATATTCTCTAGGGAAAAATCAAACCTGTCAATCACTTAAAATAAATATGGCTTTTACAGATATGCCAAAGACATAATCACTGTAGGATCAAACTCTTGCACATGTAGCTTAATCAAAATCAGTAAAATATTTTAAATCAAATTTGTCAAATATCATGTATTCCTTACCATAAAATGGACAAAACTTGTTATGATTAATGCCATTATTATGAGTTCCAAATATCATTATTGAGTAATGCTACTTTTACTTACAGTTCAGTGTTTAAATGGAGCAAGATTAAAACTATTCAATGAGTCTTTATAACTTGTGGCAAATCACTATTACTTCCTCCAATTGCAATTGTAATATTATTAATCATAATAAATTCTTTTGAAATTCAGTGGAGCCGCAATATATTATTCCATATGCATTTCCACTCTATATTAGCTCCAGTGACTTAAATGCCTAAAAACTATTAAGTTACCATATAACACCTGCAGAATCATAATCAGACCAAAAAATTGAAATGGAATTACTCTCACCAGTTCTACCTGAAATGGAAATCAGGTAAATGAAAGAAGACAATACATTCTAAAATAAAGTATTTCTAAATGGTGTAAGACTTTTAAATTTTCTTTGCAAATAGACCCAATAGACTTCAACAAGAAAAGATTAAAATGCAAAGACATTTGTCTTCACCTGACAAAACCCAAGTAGGTTCATTCAAGTAGGTTATGCACATCTTCAGTCTAATTAAATGTTGAACAGGATTTATGGGGACAATAAGATTGTGGCCCCAAGGCAAATTTGTTATCACCTCTCTCTGTAAAGTTTTCTGCTCATGATAATAAGTAATGAGGAGTAAGAAACAAAAGACAGTCCTCCTGCTTCTTTTGTCATGGAATGGATTTTTCACTTTATGATGTGGGTTACTTGGTGTTGCCATGCAACTGTGGGTCTCACAATATTTGAGAATCTCTATCTTGACTCAAAACTTCTTTCCTTTCCATCTTGTTATGAATAAAAGAGATTGAGGATCTTCAAAAAGAGAAACCTCTATAAGTCAACTCATAGCAGGCAATTTTTTAAAATGCTCCAGTCCAGTATAAAAGGGAAGAAAATCAGTATATCTGGGAAACTTCAAATTTTTTTTTATTTGAGGAATCACCTTACAATTCCTTTCTTTTACTTGATCTCTGATAAGAATCTGGTGTAACTGTGCCTATCACTACCTTCCTAAGAATTAAAAAAAATAATTTTTAAAGTCAAGTATAACGATCCTGTAGTTCGTGGGTGTATTATATTAACCATACTGCTATTCTTTTCTAATGAGTCCCCTAAAGTAGATGATGAAAAGTAGAATGCTGTTTGTATGTATTTATATGTGTCCATATTTAAGTGCATGGAGATGTACAAATGTCTATCCATCTAAGTGGCTGTTTCTATAAACAAGTTTCATTTTCCATTTTTATTTAAAAATTGATTCCTTGAACATGCAAAATTGAGTTAGATAAGATTAGGCATATTGTGGGTGATGCACTAAATAGAACTCAAGTATTTTTATACAATATTAATAAGTTAGAGCATCACAGAAAAATTAATTATTTCCACATTATTGTGTTTGGGGTATAATGACTTCCTTTTAGAAGAACATAACTTTAAATTCTAGCATGTTTATGTTTTTCTGTCTCTATTTTTCTAGGTGAGTCATGTAACCTTTTGAATCTAAATCTTAACTTTCTGATCTCTATAATGGAGAGAGTATAATAACAGGGCTATTAAGAAACTTTAAATGAGAGAAGGCACAACATGTCAGTGTAGCCTCAAGATTATTGCGTGCATTCAAATAAATATAGTTCTACTTCCACAGGTACTTATTATCAACTTATCACTTCATTATTTCTTCGGTCGATTTTCAGTAGAAATGGGCATTTAACATTTCAAGTTTCATTTTTTCCTGTTTCAAACTCAATGCTTTCTTGAAATTCCCAGATTAGGAACTGAGAGTTTAAAATTCTTCTTGCCTCCAAAACTGGTGATTCCATTATATTTATTGAGTTGTATTCATTTATCTATAATTGTTCTTTCTTGCGTATTCTGTTTTATTTAGTCTTTCGACAAAGCCAGCAATGCCGATTATTATTATCGCGATTTTAAAGTTGGCAGAATTGAGTTACCCAATGTACATGACCTTTGGGCCTATGTTTTTGTCACTTCATTGTTAAATTTTCTTTAAACAAAAGTCTGGCTTTGATTTTTTTAATCCAGTCAATAGCCTAATTTCCAAGTACAAACAGGAGCACAGACATCTTTCCAAGAAAGCAAACATAATCTTTATATTTCTCATATATTTGTTTTTTTTGAATTTGCCATTATACTTATAAAAATAGTACAAAGTGGGTGTCAGCAAAATGACAGAATAGAAGGCCCTTGGCTTTCCTTCTTCCCACATGGGTGCTGAATTAGCATTAACAATTCCTCAAGTCTCTGTAAAGATCATGCACAAGGTTTACTGACATTATGTTGAATTATGAATATATGTTTATACTATACCCATTTATAATGATTAGGAATGTGATTTTCTTGGAATATTTACTCCCCAAGAGACTTTCTATCATCTTTTAGGAAAATATTTAAGTCTAGAAAAAATATTGACTTCTAAGGCATTACCATTCATAAAGACAAGATAAAATGTACCTGCAGGTCTAAAACTTGGCAAGATGCTATACTTTAATAATATAGTACTGAGATTTTAAGTTGGAATTTAAAGGGTTAAACTATCATTACTATTTTAAGAGAAACTTGTTTAAAAGAGAAACTGAATGTAGAACAAGCATGAAGAAGGACATATGGATTTCTCCTTAGGATTTTTCAGTTGTGGGTATAATTATTGTTGCATACTTGAGTGAATCTGAAGTTATAAGCCAGTTTTGCTGTTATGATTACAAAAGTCTTCTCTTTAATTGGGCTTTTTAAAAACATATACGTATCTTCATCACTCAAAATATGATTGCTTGACTTATTTCATTTTTTTGCTTCAAATTGTTTTCCACTTACACTAGTCAATGTTTTACTGTTTTTCTGTTCTCATTGTCTTGCATTTTATTATAAAATTTTGAAAATGGGGTGACATCATGGATACACAGGCCTTTTTTCAGTGCCTAATACATATTTTAGCTAAAAGGCTTTTGCAATCAAATGCTGCTTCTTTTTCTATGAAAAGCTATTTAATACTCTGTATTACATAATAAATTATCTTCCTGCTATCAATTCCATTGCACATTTGCCACAGTAGTTTTCTCTTCATTTTCACCAATATTGTCCCACGCCTTTTAGGGCCATTTTCAATCTGCTAAAATAAAGCATGATGCATTTTATGGTGGTGGCATTTTCACAACAAACGTTTCTATGCTGAAAAAGTTGTTACTCGGAGACCAATAAATATACATCAAAGTGAATCATACTCTACTCAGGAAAATATAAAAGTGTCATTTAGGCATACTAGTTGCTTTATTTTGTCAACAATTTCCCTGTAGTTGAGGTTACTTGTTTATTCTACTTTCTTTTTTGCAAAGATAAAAGAAAGAAAATCTATTAAGTGATTACATCTGGTAAGATTCTCCCTAGGTTCTTGTATTTTGCTTGTAATATTCAATATGCTATACTATCTTGATTTTTACATCATTCATGACCTTGGCCAAAACCCACACCCATTCTCAAACTGAAGTAAGGCCTTTGGAGCCTCAGATGTGTGTCCCAATTCCACAAGATGGTTTCCACATTCCACAAACTGTGGAGCTTCTTATAGCAGTCCTGGACTCCTGATAGCTTCCTCCAGGAGCTCTGTTCCAACCCCATTGATTTGTTATCTCCATTCTTATACCTGAGCTGTATAATACTTATAAATATTCTCGAGTAATACAGCTATAACCTTTATAAGTAGATTTTGATTGTTTCCTAAATAACTCTGAGGCTTATTTTACTTGTCATCAGTAAATTTCCATCGGTAAACATCTCAATTTTCCAACTGATTATCATATAATCCTAATTGTCACAAGACAAATGGGACCATAGTCTTAAAAAAAAAATTTGAAGACAATAAACTTGAGCTATGTATTCATTCATTCATTCATTTATTCATTCATTCATTC
The DNA here is from genome assembly GCF_000164805.1 of Carlito syrichta. NCBI lineage: Eukaryota > Metazoa > Chordata > Mammalia > Primates > Tarsiidae > Carlito > Carlito syrichta. The sequence continues at coordinate 656,772 of NW_007259912.1, forward strand.
ATGTTACTCCCCACTAATTTCTCTCTGTAAGTTAATTGAGTCATACCTGCTTTAAGATAAGGTATCTTCTTTCGTGCTCATAAGCAATACATTCACCACTGCCACCACTGTGCATTGCTTCACCAAAACATTTGTTTGGGTGGCTAATGCTTCTCAGTCACTGGGAATATCACTGGAAACAGACCTGGGAACAAAGCCAATATGTCCCATCAGAGAGCTTTCAGTATCTGGGGGTAAATAAGTAGATAGAGAATTCAATGGGGTATTTTAACTGCAGTAGCGAGGGAAGTACAGTACCATAAGAGCCCCTAAGGAAAAAAAAATATCTAGATTTGAGTGTCAGGAAAGGCTGCCTGAGGGAGGTGGCATGACAGTACTCGTCAGGAACAGAAAGGAGAGGAATAGGAAAATATGGTTTTGGGATTGGTGATATCATGGTCAAAGAGGTAAGTAAGGACATGCATTGCATATAGCAGAATGAAACTTAGTAGTACCAGAATGAGCAGAGCATAGGGAGAAGAAAAAAGACCTGAGTGGCAAGCAGGGGCCAATCATGAAGGACCTCAGAAGTTACGTTAGTGTCTTAGGCCAGAAACTAATATGATTGCTTGTACTTAGATGGCACATTATAGAAACTGCATTCACATTGGATAAGACTGAAATCTGAGAGATCAATGAGGTAGCTGTATAAATAGCCCAGGTGAGGTCAGATGATGTCATTAGGGTTGTGGACCTGGGTTTGAAAAGACATGGGCAGATACGGAAGGTGTATGAGAGAGACTCTGTGGGACATTTGATGAGTAAGATTGGGTGTGAAAGAAGACAAGCAAGACATTAGGTTGATGCTGATGCTTCTGGCTTAAACAAATGAGTGCATTGCATGTTATTCATTGTAATGCATAATAGAAAAGAAGGAACTGATTTTAGACAAAAGCGATAAACTCACTGTTTGGTGTTTTGAGGGTAGATTCCCACAGGGTATACAATTGTGGCCATCCAGAAGACAGAAGGATATAGGAGTCTGAAGATCACAAAAATGGAAGAATGGAGTCGAATTGTCATGGATAGAGCGATACATTGCAATAAAAAAAAGTATAGACCATAAATGTAGACATCTCTTTATGGCACAATTGCTTTTTCTAGTGAATTTTTTGATTAAATGATGTTCAAACCTTTCTGCATATTAATGTTCAAGGCAGTTTTTTTACAATATGAGTTTTGGTGTCCTAGACCAATCACAGAAAGAGTAAATCAGAATTTGGGGATTTGGAAATTTCAAGGCTCCAGAGATTGGTATTTTTGTAGCAGCTTTTCAGGAATTCTAGTGTGAAGGTTGGGCTAATATACATATTGTAGAGTTGATCTTCAGGTTACTACTTAATATTTTATAATGTCTCTGTTATTTATGATTCTCAAAATCATATTGCTCATGTTCTCTTGAAACTATAGGAAAAGGACCAGGAAATGTATAGTTTATGATCAAATAATATGCAATTTAGAATTTATTACAACATGCAAGTCTTAGTCATAGGTGATATTCATTACCTACCTTGGCAATAAGGTCATGTTATTTTAGGAATACATTCATTTTGAAATTAGAATTAATAAGATAGACATTAATGGATATTTAGTACCTAGTACTCCCAACACTCTTATTAACAATATTATATAAATTATATCATACACTAAATGATTAAAAATCCATATCTACTGTAAATAGATTTTTTAAAATTTCTAGATTCTAGAGTTTGTTTACTTGCCAACGGTTCCATTATAAATTTACTAACAAGTTGACCCAATGTTCATAAAAGTTATGGTTAAAATTTAGTATAGATCATTTTGGTAATAAAAATGTGTACATTTCTCTTTTTATGTGGTTGGAACGCTGTTGAAAATATTTTTATTGCAAAAAAGTTAGCACAGAGATTTAGACATCAGAAATATCTATTTTTTTCTTCTGTTCTCCTAAGGGGCAAAACATCAATTATCTCTAAATCATAATATGCTATCTTCTGACTCTTAGTTAAATGCATTTAGAATGTGTTTAATATAAACAGTCACTTTTTGCCTGAGAATTAATCAAATATGACTCAATGTATAAGAGATAGCATAATGTGTGGGCAATCTGGTAGTGAATGCTGTTGGTGATATAGATTTTTCTACTTATCCTTTTCTCGTTTTGTTTAGTCTTACCTCTTATATAAGTATATTTACTTACTCTTTTAACATGTCTTAACTTCTTTTTCATTCCTTTCTTATATGTCATTGAAAGACAAATCAAATTCCAGTCAAAAAATTAAAAATAAACAACCACAGAAATATTTGAGTGACTTTTATTATAGAATTAATGTAAATTCTGAGGAAAACAAAAATGGCAAGAAGTCAACAGGCACTTAAATTCTGTAAAAAGCTTGGCTTGATTACCTTGCAGAATAAAAGAGAATGACAAAGAACTCTAAAATAATTATTTTTGCCAGAAGTAGGGTATTAGATTTTAAATTCTGGACATAAGAAGAGAGTTCAGGTGAGCACATTGTAGAGAGGGTGAGTACAGACCTAATTTGGATACCTCTGAAACTTTCTGAAGATCAGACAGCAAATAGAATCTGAGATTTGCACATCTAAAAAACAAATAAAACCCCCTCTTGGCTTGAAATAATGAATAGTTGCCAGTGCGTGTTCATTTGGACACGGGATTAAATGGTATCAATCAAGAATATGCTGGGGAAATTCTCCAAGATTTTTCTTTTAATTCCTTGAGAAAGAAAATAATTTCTTTATGATCAGTGGTCAGTTAGAAGCCAGCTACTATTTGTTGCTCAAAGATTTTTAAGTGATATCCCTTTGAGCAGCAAATATTAATATTAACATTAATATTAATACCAGCTGGGTTCGGTAGCTCAGCCTGTAATCCCGTGCTTTGGGAGGCTGAGGTGAGTGAATTATCTGAGCCCGCGGGTTCGAGACCCGCCTGGGCAACTTGGCAAGACCTCATCTCTATAATAATAATAATAATAATAATAATAATAATAATAATAGTAAATATATATATATATAAATACCTGTATGATTTTGGATAAAATTAATTCTGCTAATTTATGGTCAGAAGAAAATGTGTCATTTAGCATAATCAAGAGAGGAGCATGAGCATTTATCATAACAGAAGTAAAATATTAGCACTATCCTTTCAATACCAAAGCAGGCCACTAGACAGCTACAATAAAAATGAGTTTTACCTTCCACAATATGAATGCATCGCTGAGAGGGAACTATACAACCAGGAATTGCATTCCCAGAGTTTCTTATCAAGACTATTTTCACCAATGGAATGCTAACAGAAAAATGCATGTTACTTTCCAATTTTTACCACTCCTTTCTTCATTTGATGTTGAGTGCGGTGAATTCCAAGGCCTTAGGAAGCAGTGAAGCTGCAAGCTGAAAGGAATCTAGCTTCATGACTCTTCATGAAGAGTAAAGACAACTGAGGAAACTGCACTGAAATGTTTCCTGAGCAACACATAAATTCTATTGCATTAAGCTATCCAATATATAAGGTTTACTTGTTATAGCTGCAAAGATCATTCTAAAAATACAATCACCAAAGATTTCTAATAGCAAATTGTCAGTAAAACAAATTTCTAAAAGATATTATCCTTTCCTCCAGTAAACATGAACATTGTTGGAATTTGAGTATTTATCTAGAAAGTAGAATAAGTGAGGAGTTTTCTAGGTTTGCCTGGTTTGTTCATAAACTGGCACCCACAAACCTCAGACATAACTTTCTAGAGTTATGACGGAAAAATTATCAGAGAAGGTCACAACCTGCAAACTATAAAATCTCATAATATTGTAAGACTAACTTAGAGTTGTATGTACAGACTTTACATTTAAAACAAACATTTGATGAAAATAAAAACTTTTATGTAAAATTTAAATAATTTTAAACATTTTGCTATTTGTTTTCCTATTAAATTTATTTTTAAAATATACAATAAATAAGACTTTCAAAAATAAACTTCCATAATAACGTTTCTACTGGTATATAATTATGATTGTTTAATTTACAGAATAGCATTATAAGAACTCTTCCTGAAAAAATGAAATTATTTTGATTATTATTATTATTTTTTGAGAGTCTCTCTCACTCTGTCACCCAGGTTGGAGTACAGTGGGTTGCTCACAGCCACCCCAGCGTCAATCTCCTGGACTCAGGCGATTCTTCCTCGGCCTTCCTTGTAGCCAGAACTACAGGCGCGTGCTACCATGCCTGGTTAATTTTTTGATATGTAGTAGAGATGAGGTCTTACCAAGTTGCCCAGGCTGGTCTCGAACCCTTGGGCTCAGGCAATCCTCTTGCCTCGGCCTCCCAAATGCTGAAATTACAGACTTGAGCCACCACGCCCAGCTACTTAGATTTTAAACCTAAACATTTTTGATTTTTTAATTTAATTAAAAAATTTGAAAAACAAACTCAAAATATGGTATCTCATTTTATTCAGAATTTTATAATCGAGCTCATTAGTTCACATATGCAAACATACTGTAAGTAAAATCACATTTCCCAAAACACAACTACCAACAATAAAATGTGGTTATAAAAAAAGCCCTTTTTAATGAAATCATGTGAACAAGCAACACTAATTTTTTTTTTATAATCAATATTTTTTATTATGATGTTGTGGGGTACAGTTAAGGGTTAGGTATACAAATACGTTTCATTCGGGCACCCTATTGATAAGAGGTGCTTCCCCATTCCCAGACAGATATTTGCTACCGTTAATCCCATCTCCCTCCCCGCCCATGGTTTCCCACTACTGTCAGTCATTTTCTTATAGTATTAGGTTGGATGTTCAAGGTCCATTATATGAGTGAGAACATGTGGTACTCGGACCTTTGTTTTTGTGAGAGGTCACTCAGTATTATAGACTCTAGCTCCATCCAGGTTGCTGCAAAATTCATGAATTTGTTCTTTTTTATGGCTGCGTAGTATTCCATCATGTATATGTACCACATTTTTTAATCCAGTCCTCTTTTGATTGACAGTATGGTTGTTTCCAGGTTCTTGCTATTGTGAACAATGCTGTGATAAACATACGTGTGCAGGTGTCTTGTTTTATAGAGTGATTTGAGTTCTTCCGGATATACTCCCAGTGCGGATTGCGGGGTCGTATGGGAGGTTGATTTAAAGCTTTTAGGAATCGCCACACTGCTTTCCACAGAGATTGCACTAGTTTACACTCCCACCAACAGTGTAGAAGTGTTCCCTTTTTGCCACACCCTCTCTAGCAGCTGTTATTTTTTGAGTTGTTGAAAATTGCCATTCTGACTGGAGTTAGGTGGTATCTCAGTGTAGTTTTGATTTGCATCTCCCTGATGATTAGTGAGGTTGAACATTTCTTCATATGTCTGTTGGCTGCTCGGATGTCTTCCATTTAGAAGTGTCTGTTCATATCTTTTGCCCATTTGATAATGGGGTTGTTTATTTTTTTCTTTTCAGCACGTTTGAGTTCCTTGTAGATCAAAGATGTTAAGCCTTTATCCTACCTGGTGTTGGTAAATACTTTTTCCCAGTCTGTAGGGTGTCTCCCTGCTCTCTTGATCGTTTCTTTGGCTTTGCAGACGCTTGTCAGTTTAATAAGGTCCCACTTGTCTATCCTCTCTCTTATGACCTGCGGGTTTTGGGTTTTGTTCGGGAATTGGAGGCCAGTTCTGATTTCCAGGTTTGAGGTTTTACGTTTAGGTCTCTGATCCATTTAGAGTTAACCTTTGTACATGGTGATAGATAGGGGTCCTGTTTCAATCTTCTACATGTGGTCAGCCAGTTTTCCCAGCACCATTTACTGAATAGGTTCTCCTCTCCCCAGTGGTGGGTGGTGGAGGCTTTGTCGAAGATGAGTTGGTTGAGAAATTGAGGTTTTGCTTCTAGAATCTCAATTCTATTCCATTGATCTATATGCCTATTCCTATACCAATACCAAGCTGTTTTGGTG